>NW_026571115.1:22752723-22858030 GCF_026225935.1 Boleophthalmus pectinirostris | reverse complement strand
GCCTCGGTGTTTTTCACAAACTTGACTTGACCGACCGAAACTTCTCTACCAGTAATGAAATTTGTGTTGGCTTGGTTAAGATTACTTCTCACTGGGGAGTTGGAGACATGTTTGGTGCCTCCGCATTTTGGTGCATCAACATTGACATAGTCTCCCTCATCCTCGTCACTGTCATTGAGATACTCGTTTCCAGGTGCAGCCACTGAAACAAGAATCATTTTCAATTACCAAGAACATATTATGCAAAGACTACTGTTTAAATGGTTGTGTGAGAACAGACTCTGTGCTCGGAGCGTGATTTCTGAATGTTGATTTCGAGGTCTTTTCCTAAGGGCCAGGAACAGCAGCAATGAAACTAGACCAAGCATCAGGACAACTCCAACCACAGAGGGAGCAACCAATAACACCAGCGGCACTAGTGGATAAAACAAAAAAGCATCAATCAAACAGTCCAATATTCATGAAAACATTTGTACATGTGTTTGTGTCTGTATAAGAGTGTGGACATATGTTACAGTTTATTTACATACTCAATAATAACGGTCATGAGACTAAAGATGTAGCAGTGTAGCACAGACCGTATTAAATGTGTAAGAGCTGTATTAACCCAATAACACACACATTTTTCCAAAAGATGAAACTATGAAATTCACGTGGTATTTGTAGTACTTTGGCAGGATCAAGTGTTATTTTAATGACATTTTAACATTAAAAAAAGTATTGTTTTCAGTTCGACAGATTTTGATATTCATATAATACACTGCAGTGACTCCCCAAAATGAGGAAGATGCTCTCACTTCTATGTAGGAGGAGGATGGGTGTAATAATTTCTGAGTGAAGCTTGGATGTTTTTCAGACTTGTCCTAAAAGTAGCCTGTCTCTTCACCGCCCAGATGCCCAATCCACGCCTCAGACCAATCAGACAGCCATTCATCAACCTCTCCTCCCACACACCTTAGCCAGGCTGGTGCCACCTAGTGCCTCCGCTCAATTTCATTTCTCTCCAGCGATTAGGTCAGAAATCAAAATACACTAGACGGTTCGCAAAAACCCCGGAAGTGCAAGTTCGGGCACCAGCCCATCAGCGAAGAGTCATATATTCAATGTTGTCAATGATTCCCAAGGTCGAGGATTTAAAGCTGTAACAAAGAGAATGTTTGGTGAATTTAATCAAGGGGAAAGATGTTATTGCCCTTCTTCTTTCAAGATTTGGGAAAAGCTTAATATACCCGTTAGCCCCGTTAGCAGCGCCTTAAATACATCAGGACCCAATAGCAGCAGTTGGTTAAATGATAAAAAGTACCCGCTTTTTTTTACTCTTTTCAGCCTACTTTGTAACACGTAACATCCAACACCCTATTTCACACATTTCATCACAACTCTTTCACAACTCAATTATGAATGATGGGTTGAAATGGATTAAGGGTACAATATTTAAGTGGCTGTACCCATTTTTTTATGCAGCTGAAAAAAAAAAAGTCTTCCTCCTGTACAGATATTTTGTTAAAGCAGCTCTTGGGTCTGTACTTTCTGCATGTAATTATAAAATGAAGAATTAGGAAGTTGTTAGGTGTTAGCTTGGGTTTATTTTTGAAAGTGAGAAATTACTTTAGAATGCTGCAAACTGTTTAAAATGTATAATTATTTTTTTTAGATTCAGTTATTCTTGATATATTGCGTAACTACTTGATTTAATTGTTGCATGTGACAGAGTGGTTGCATTCAAGTTTATTTTACAGCACTTACAGTTAATGAAGATTTGGATGGGGGCTGTGTCTGAGGTGTACGTGTGTCCTGCCCCAGTGACCTGATACACACAGCTGTATTGTCCCTGGTGTTGGCTCTGGGACACAGGGAAGTGGAAGGAGGCTGAGTGGTTGACTGAAGGCCGATGGACAGAGCTGTTGGAGCCAGAGAACCACAAGAGGAACAGGCCTTCTGGGACGTCTGAGGAGACAGAGCAGTGGAGGACAAAACTGTCTCCCCTGGTGATGTGGACAGTGTCAGAGGAGCAGTGTCCCCCAGCAGGAGGAGACACACACAGGCTGGGCACAGGCAGGTCCACTGGGAAAAATGTAAAAAAAAAAAAAAAAAAAGATATGTTCCTACTTTTAGAACATGGTTTCCACAACTGGTATTTTCAGAGAAGATACCTGCTTTATTCTGAGTTTTAAAATGAAATATGGGAACTTCCCTATGCAGAGTGTTAAAATAAAACTCATTAAATAAGATTTCTGAGACACTTTGTTTTGCAAATAAGTTTGAGTATAAGTCCTCTAGCTCTGTAAAACCTTTTCCCTTAAGTGGCCATAAACACAGTTCTGACCCAGAATATTATGTTATTTGGTCATTAGGCCTACACACCTTGTGCTAGTGCTTTCATAGTTCACAAATGTAATATTTCACCTGAGACTTGAAGAGTAAAAGTGTCACTTTGTGGAGATGTGAGGCCTCTGTACTGATACAGACAGTAGTAAGGCCCTACACTGTCAAAGGTCACTCGGGGTAAATTGAACGTGGGGCTACTTGAACTCTGAGTGTCTCTTTGATGCTTCAGTGTGAACGTTCCTCCTGAAATCTGAGCTGAGATGGTACAGGTGACACTGACTCCAGTCTGGCCCCACATCACCTCATGAGAGGGCATCACAGAAATACTGGGCTTTGGAATTGTTACTGAAACAGAAGAGATCACTTCCTTTTTACATACATGACTTTCCAGTTTCATCAATGACAAATGACAAAACAACTTGCACAGATTATTGTGATGATGGCCCACACCAACTAATGCCAATTTACATGTCCCAGAAAAGCAGTACTAAAATCAGACTCTTATAATAATGATCTTACCATTGATGAGAAGTGGGTCACTTTGGGGGGAATTAAAGGTTTGACCTGAGAGCACCATCTTATACAGACAGTGGTAAGGCCCCTTATTGTCAGCAGTCACTTGGGGTAAGTTAAAGGTGGCAGGGTTAGAGGCTGAGTTCTGAACATCCTGATTTAAGTGTCTCAGAATGAAGGTTCCTCCTGAAAGTCCAGTGATGGAACAGGTGACACTGGCACTTTGACCCCACATGAGCACAAGAGGAGACAGAGAAATACGAGGCACTGGGAGCTCCTCTGAGAAAACACAAACACAAACAGAGTTTCAACAACCAAACAACAATTACAACATTTCCAGTTTGACTACATAAAAAATGTCCTACCTGAACAGACCACACCAGCATCTTCACCATGTCCACAGTTGTGATTACCAAATCCACTGTGTCCACACTGAGCTAAAACTCTCATTTCCAGAACAGCTCACATCATCGAGCCAGATCTGACCAGAGCCTTCACCAAACTGGGCTTTTGTTGTCGCACTTATTGCTTCCCCACAGTTCATCTGTCTGCACACGACTTGAGCATCAGACATGTCCCAGTTATCATCACACACTGTTCCCCATGTTTTGTTGTGGTAGATCTCCACTCTTCCAGAACAAAGAGAAGAACCAGAACCAACCAGTCTGACTGAAGCCCCTGTGAAATAAAGCCACAGCAGTACGGTCCTGATCAAAGCTTAGACTAAAGAACAAATATTTCATGTTTGTTCAAATTTTGCTGGAATGCAAAAAGAAGAAAGAGGCACAAGAGTCCATGGTCTTTAACAGTCAACGAATTTACTTAAAAATTAACAAATTAAATCAATTGAAATTACAGCTCCCCAGGACACAGATCTCCAGTTAGAGGAATATGTAATATAACTACTGCAGTACGTATAACGACAAGTCCTACCTGAACAGACCACACCAGCATCTTTACTGTGTCCACAGTTGTGACTACCAAATCCACTGTGTCCACACTGAGTTAAATCACTCTCAGTTCCAGAACAGCTCACATCATCGAGCCAGATCTGACCAGAGCCTTCACCAAACTGGGCTTTTGTTGTCGCACTTATTGCTTCCCCACAGTTCATCTGTCTGCACACGACTTGAGCATCAGACATGTCCCCAGTTATCATCACACACTGTTCCCCATGTTTTGTTGTGGTAGATCTCCACTCTTCCAGAACAAAGAGAAGAACCAGAACCAACCAGTCTGACTGAAGCCCCTGTGAAATAAAGCCACAGCAGTACGGTCCTGATCAAAGCTTAGACTAAAGAACAAATATTTCAAGTTAATAGATTAGAACATGTTTTTTCCCTTATCCAGCTGATAATGTCATAAATTATCAGCTCACTCAAGTTATTACATTATTGGCCGTTTATTAAGTTATGGGTTTATTACATTTAAAACTGGCAAACTTTATTACATTATTGACCAGTTCCTACATCCATTAAAAATTCTCATGTAAAATGTAAACAAAGTCATCATACCTGAACAGACCACACCAGCATCTTCACTGTGTCTACAATCATGTTTTCCAAATCCTCTGTGTCCACACTGAGTTAAATCACTCTCAGTTCCAGAACAGCTCACATCATCGAGCCAGATCGGACCAGAGCCTTGACCAAACTGGGCTTCTGTTGTCGCACTTATTGCTTCCCCACAGTTCATCTGTCTGCACACGACTTGAGCATCAGACATGTCCCAGTTATCATCACACACTGTTCCCCATGTTCTGTCGTGGTAGATCTCCACTCTTCCAGAACAAAGAGAAGAACCAGAACCAACCAGTCTGACTGAAGCCCCTGTGAAATAAAGCCACAGCAGTACGGTCCTGATCAAAGCTTAGACTAAAGAACAAATATTTCAAGTTAATAGATTAGAACATGTTTTTTCCCTTATCCAGCTGATAATGTCATAAATTATCAGCTCACTCAAGTTATTACATTATTGGCTGGTTATTAAGTTATGGGTTTATTACATTTAAAACTGGCAAACTTTATTACATTATTGACCATTATTACATTATCAGTTATTACTACATCCATTAAAAATTCTCATGTAAAATGTAAAGAAAAAACACTACAAATCAGCACTGACTTGGAACGCACTTTAGAAAATGGGGGCGGGTTGACATACAATATTTTTAAAAGGTTGTGTAACAAAATATTATATTAAGGGTATCATCATTTTTGTCCAGGCCAGTTTCATTATTTTGTTTTTTGTAATGATTCTCTTTAACCACAGGTGAAAAGCAATGTTTGATTTTTATTGGACAATTTTCAGTAAATTTTTATTTATTATTGCTTTTCTCAGTTTCAAGTTATTTCAGTGATTATTGTTGATTTTAGACTTGACAAGTACTCTTTTATGTATACAATTAGTGCAGAGATCACAGTTTTGAACAGCACTGTAGTATTACTGTAGACTTAAAGGATCTCATAAAGGTACAGTTGCATGACTAAAAATGTACTTAATTACAAGAACTGCTGACAAAATTGTACTGAAGTAAAAGGTATGAAAAATACTACTTCTGAGTACTAGTTACTACTTGCAATTCAGTTCTAGTAGCATTATAGATCTTTCAAACAGTGAACTGTATGCAAAACATTTTTTTTTATAAACTTTGAATATATTTGTATAAACTGGACCCTCAAATGAATTCAAATGAATGTTCAAGGGATGAAGATTCTTATAATAAATTACTCTGATGACATTTTCAATCCTTACTTTTTGAAGTGGAACTAAAAATAGACCTATGGGAACTTGTTTTACATGACCATTACTTGGGCTGGGTTGCATAGACAAACCTGAAGCTGCTGAGGATGGGGGAAGCCACAGAGACACTGAAAAAAATGTGGAAGATATATTTAGAATTTGTTAAACACCCCTGAATAAAAATGGTTCTTACCTAAAGTCAGAAGAAAGACGATGCTGTGTACAGCTGCCATGAGAACGAGCAGGTGTAAGACAGACCTAGATACTGGATTTATATATGAGATGGTTTTTCATTTGAGGTTTTTGCAAGTCATAGAGTATATTTAACATGCACTGATCACCAACTGGGTTTTCACACATGGTTCTCTTGAACTAACCTATTTTTTAAAACCACACCACAGCCACTTCCCTCATGTGTATTGCTCTTATAAAACTGTCTAAACTCAGATGCAAAGTGCATATATACACCGTTTGACATGAATAATTACAGAAATATAAAAAGAATATTAGCACAAAAAATATATCATAAGCTGGCTAGCATTATTTATAAAATGAATGTAAACATGAACTATACTTATACTTATTTAAAGGTACTTTATTTCAGAAAATTTGACTTTTGAGCATTAAGTCATGTTATAATGCTTCTATCTCATCAAAAACTGTTTAGTTTTGTTTCAGTCATGCACATTTAAGTAATCCTGTGTCATTAGTCTGTCTGCGCCTCTAAAGCTCAAAATACTTTGTTCCACCTTGTGATGTCATGAAGTCTTAGTATTCAAGATAACAGCTCCTCTTACCTAATGTTCAGTGGAGTGTTTTAGTTTGAGAAAAGAACTCAGCCTAAATCTGCATGGTTTGTGCGTTAATCATATGCGAATGAAACAAAACACAAATCCAGGTTTGTTTTTGTGAAGGAAAAAAGTTTATAACATAGTTCAGAAAATAACATAATATGGGCTCTTAAAAAAAACATAAGAAAAGCTTTGAGCTGTGTCACTGGGCCACTTGACTGGAACTGTGCAGGAGTCTTACATTAACAGTTCAGATACATTTTGTCATCGTCGGCTCCATAAATTTCCACAGTATCATTATAATTGTTCGCTGTCACATTCACATAGTCCGGCTCTTCACTGTCCTCATCCTCTCCTCCATTTGGAGCGTTCACATAGTCTGCCTCATCTTCATCATCTGAGTCTTCATAACGGTTCAAGGCGTTCACTGAAATATACAGTCATTATTAAAACCCAAGTTAATGTGAACCAGCACAGCTCTGTAAAACCCTGTCAGGAATTAGTATTATGAATTTTAAAGACTATGGTTCATAGTCTTTTGGTGTTTGGATGAGAACATACTTGGAGCTGGGGCTGAGTTTGTGAGCTCGACAACATGTCTTCTTCTTCTTCTGTGTAAGAGGTACAATCCAATCAAGACAAGAAGCAACAGACTCACTGCCACCACAGGAAGGATAATGGGAAGCAGAGGTTCTAAAACACACATACAAGAAAAACACTACTACTACTACTACTGTCACTACTACTACTGCTACTACTACCGATGATAATGATAATGATAATACATAATAACATTATACCTACCCAGCTGCTTGTTTCCATGGAGATGTTTTTGCTCTGTCAGAATTGTTCCACAGTGTAGAATTAATATCTATATATTAATATTTATATCTTCACAGAGACAATCAGGTGGAGAGGCAAAACAGCTCACAGTAAGAATACATGATTTTCAAGGTGCTTCTGAGCAAAAACACCTAATTGAATATGCAAGCTAAATACTGTGGAACATTTCAGGCACAGCACCATCTCCATGGACACAAGCAGGTGGCTGTACCCCAAACAGAAAAGTTACATAGTGCTGCTTCAACTAATCACTAAAACTATTGACTTAAAGCATTGATTCCCAAAGACTGGGACAAGAGATTTTTTTTTGGTTCGTCTTGTCACAATCTGCATGTAGCTCTACAATATACAGTTCTGACTCATGAGGGCGCTAGTGAGTCAGTTAATCCTACCTGCCAGCCCTGAACAAGTGTTCCTGCAGCTTAAATTGAGAAATGCTTGCTTGGTTGTCCAAAAAGAAGGGCGATAAATCAGAGAAGGTTAGTGCACTTCAAGATATTTATGGATCCCTTGTATTGCTGGTTCAATGACTGTTTTTCATTGTTTAAAACTTGAGTAATACTAATTGTTCAGAGAGACACGATCACTGAGTTAACAATAAACTTTTTTTTTTTAGCAAACTATGAACATTTTAAAGGGCCCATATTAAAGTATTTTTTGATCACTGTTATAATGTTGTTACCTCATCATACATACCTGGAGTATGCATTTGTTTGTGTTTTGTTTCATTCTCACATATTTAACACACAAACCCTGCATATTGACTTCTTTTCTTGAACAGAAAACATTGCTCCACCTTGTGATGTCATAAAGTGTTCCACTATGTTTTAATAGACTCCATACACCTTCACTAGAATTATTTCAATCATTTCAGCTCTGCAATTGCAAATACTAAAGGTAGCTGTTAACTTTAAAACTACCACTACATGACATCATAAGGTGGAACAGAGCATTTTGAGCTTTGTAGACAGTGACAGACTAATAACAAAGAAATACTCAGACATGTGTCAATGAAACAAAATACAACTCCAGGTATGTTTTGATGAAGTAACAACATTATACCATGACTTCAAGCTCATAAGAGTCAATTTTGTGAAATATAGGATCTTTAAATAAAAACACAAACAAACATTTTCTCCCCCAATCTTTTTTTTCCCCTTGCAATTTGAAAATGGATATTGAGTAAACAAGCAGCTACTCAGCTTGTTCACATCAACACCCCTTCTTGAAATTTGAGCTGAAATGGTACATGTGACACTGACTCCAGTCTGTCCCCTTGTGGGCAGCAGTAGCTGTGTTTGTCCACTGATTTGAAGGTTGGTGGTTCAAATCCTGCTCTCGACATAATAAAACATTGGTTGAGTGATAAGATTCACAGACCCACAGGTTGGTGGTGTGAATCTAGCTCCCACAGATTAATGCTGCTGTTGTGACACTTAGTGTCTGTGTACACTGGTATGTGTGAATAGGCGAATTCTTGCTGTAAAGCGTTTTGAGTACCATGAAGATGGAAAAGCGCTATATAAAAATGTGGCCATTTTCACCTCATGAGAGGGGATCACAGAAATACCAAGCTTTGGAATTGTTACTGAAAAAGAAGAAATCACTGTCTGTTTACATACATGGTATTCCAGGTTCAAAATCACAAAACAACTTGCACATATTATTGTGATGATGGCCCACACCAACTAATGCCAATTTACATGTCCCAGAAAAGCAGTACTAAAATCAGACTCTTATAATAATGATCTTACCAGTGATGAGAAGTGGGTCACTTTGGGGGGAATCAAAGGTTTGACCTGAGAGCACCATCTTATACAGACAGTGGTAAGGCCCCTTATTGTCAGCAGTCACTTGGGGTAAGTTAAAGGTGGCAGGGTTAGAGGCTGAGTTCTGAACATCCTGATTTAAGTGTCTCAGAATGAAGGTTCCTCCTGAAAGTCCAGTGATGGAACAGGTGACATTGGCACTTTGACCCCACATGAGCACAAGAGGAGACAGAGAAATACGAGGCACTGGGAGCCCCTCTGAGAAAACACAAACACAAACAGAGTTTCAACAACCAAACAACAATTACAACATTTCCAGTTTGACTACATAAAAAATGTCCTACCTGAACAGACCACACCAGCATCTTCACTGTGTCCACATTTGTGATTACCCAATCCACTGTGTCCACACTGAGCTAAAAAGCTCTCATTTCCAGAACAGCTCACATCATCGAGCCAGATTGGATCAGAGCCTTCACCAAAACTAGCACTTTGTGTCGCACTTATTGCTTCACCACAGTTCATCTGTCTGCACACGACTTGAGCATCAGACATGTCCCAGTTATTATCACACACTGTTCCCCATGTTTTGTTGTGGTAGATCTCCACTCTTCCAGAACAATGAGAAGAACCAGGACCAACCAGTCTGATCTGATCCTCTGCTCAGATATTGCCAAGAGAATATATATTACAATTATTATAATATGCATCAAACAATGAAACCTAATTAAACAAACATATTTGTCTTCAAAATGATAGTGGGACTACAAATGTATTATTTGTTTGTTTTGTACAAATATAATGTTTATTTAACATTTTTATTTTCAATTTCATGCTTGAAATTAGCTAAACTAAACCACCCACACATTATAATAATAACAGAGCCAACCTGTTAGTAAAGGTGGTATGAACAGCAACATCACTGTAGAAAAACATGCACAGTTTTCAGACACAAACACACCAAAACGTAGCATACATAATGATCAGATCAAACTGTATCTTACCCATGCACAGACACAGAACATGTCGGTCTCGTCTAGCATCCATGACACCCAGAAAGAAACTCAAATGCACTTGCTGGAGCGGCTGCATTTGGTGAGAAATTAGTTCCTCTTTTATGTCACATTAGTGTCTTTCTCTAATTCTCCTCCCATTTTTCACACACAATGGGCAGCTAAACGTGTATCACCTCCTCTGTTGTTGTGGCCTCTGATGAAAGGTGCATTGTAAAACTTTTCTACTGGTTGCCAAGGTGAGATGTTTTTACTTTGCCTGAAGTGTTACACACTAAAATGCATCTTTAAAGGATGGCAACACTAAACGTCACACTTAACATAAAAACACAACGCCATATCTCAAACAGTGGTCCTACAACCAACATGGCTGGCAACATGACCAACCACAGCTTCAGTTTAATAAGAAATAAGTTATTTATTAAATAAGACATTATAGAGTTTTCTCAGCTGTATTACTCATTCACCATCAGTGGTCCTTTTGCAGTACTTCATGGTTTAGATCAGGGGTGTTGAATGTGGGGCCCACGGGTCAAACTTGGCCCTGAAGGGGGTTGAATCTGAGATAGAATCTATTTTTATTCCTTTTTTAATAATTCATTTGACTTCTATGTGTGTGGCAAATTGTTCCATTTTTAAAAGGTTTGTACACACACAACTTTGTATAAGATATATTTTGTTTTGCTTTGTTTATATTACACACCCTTTTATATGTTGTCAAATATTATTAGAGCGGCAATGTGTGATCTTTGCACTGATGGGGGGCCACGGCACAGTAGACTTTGGAAATGGCTCAACTAAGTTTTTGTGATCTATTAGACCTAACAGAATGTGGATAGAGCATGCATTTGTTTTTAATGCATCATTTACATAGTGATGTTGCAAATAGAGGTACAAAGAGGTAACACAATCGCCTTGTCTTTGTCCAAAAGACATTCATAAAGTGAATCATTTGTGGGTAAACTGACTGATATTTAAAGGGCTCATGTGGGAGCCAAGTTTAGTTCACATATAATAATGCATTCAAACACATTTTTGACAAGTATAATTTCTATTTAAAAAAAAGAAAAGCTTTGAGCTGTGTCACTGGGCCACTTGGCTGGAGCTGTTCAGAAGTCTTATATTAACAGTTCTGATAAATACTGTCATTGTCGCCTCCATAAATTTCCACAATATCATTATCATGGACCGCTGTCACATTCACATAGTCCGGCTCTTCACTGTCCTCATCCTCTCCTCCATTTGGAGCGTTCACATAGTCTGCATCATCTTCATCATCTGAGTCTTCATAACGGTTCAAGGCGTTCACTGAAATATACAGTCATTATTAAAACCCAAGTTAATATGAACCAGCACAGCTCTGTAAAACCCTGTCAGGAATTAGTATTATGAATTTTAAAGACTATGGTTCATAGTCTTTTGGTGTTTGGATGAGAACATACTTGGAGCTGGGGCTGAGTTTGTGAGCTCGACAACATGTCTTCTTCTTCTTCTTCTTCTGTGTAAGAGGTACAATCCAATCAAGACAAGAAGCAACAGACTCACTGCCACCACAGGAAGGATAATGGGAAGCAGAGGTTCTAAAACACACATACAAGAAAAACATGATGAATTAATACGTCATTTTCCCAGCTGCTTGTTTCCATGGAGATGTTTTTACTATATCATAGTGTCACAGAGACAAACAGGTGACAAGTTACAAGTAAGATCAGTGGAGAGGCAGCACTGCTCGCAGTAAGAGTACATGATTTTCAAGGTACTTATGAGCAAAAACACCTAATTGAAAATGCAAGATAAATACGTTGCTATACTGTGGAATATTCCAGGCACAGCATCACCATGAAACTACTGATTTAGAGCATGGATGTCAAACTCAGATTCACAGAGGGCCAAAACTAAAAACTGAAACTAAATCATGGGCCAAACTAAACATGCATGTTTTCTCTTCTTTAGAGATATGTAATGTTAAACCTTTTCTTATTAAAATAGATGTTTAACAATAGTTGTGCTCAAACACTGAATCCAGACCAAGCACAATATAAAATACTAACAAAATTTTCTCCATAGTCTACCTGTAGCTGGCAGGCCAGCTTTAATACATATTTGATATGATCTTGCGGGGCCAAATATGATTATATCGAGCATTTTTCAGCTCCACTGTTTTTGCCTGTAAAGGGTGTTGTGAGAATTGTGTGTTTCAGATGTTCTTTTACTCTTTTTAAAAGGAACAATCTCAACTCAACCTGGGTTGCCACTGTTTTAACATCACTATACAGACATCAACTACCTCTGTATATAAATTATATATAAATGACATTTTTCTCAAGATCAGAACCTCCAGAATTCCCTCACTGAGCTGCAGAGGCTGCACTAGCACAGATTTTTTTTTCCTTTGCAATATGAAAATGGATATTGAGTAAACAAGAAGCAGCTACTCAGCTTGTTCACATGAACACCCCTTCTTGAAGAATCTGGCTATGCATTTGTTGCTCTAGAGATACTTACTCTTAACGATCACATTGACAACTGCAGATATGGGGGAGGTGTACGTGTGTCCTGCCCCAGTGACCTGATACACACAGCTGTATTGTCCCTGGTGTTGGCTCTGGGACACAGGAAAGTGGAAGGAGGTTGAGTGGTTGACTGAAGGCTGATGGACAGAGCTGTTGGAGCCAGAGAACCACAAGAAAAACAGGCCTTCTGGGACGTCTGAGGAGACAGAGCAGCGGAGGACAAAACTGTCTCCCCTGGTGATGTGGACAGTGTCAGAGGAGCAGTGTCCCCCAGCAGGAGGAGACACACACAGGCTGGGCACGGGCAGGTCCACTGGGAAAAATGTAAAAAAAAAAAAGATATGTTACTTTCAGAACACTGCTTCAATAACTTGTATTTTCAAGGAAGATACATGCTTTATTCTGAGTTTTTAAAATGAAATATGGGAACTTGCCTATGTAGAGTTTTGAAATAAAACTTCTTTAAACAAGATTTCTGAGACATTTTGTTGTGCAAATAAGTTTGAGCATAAGTCCTCTAGCTCTGTAAACCTCTTCCCTTAAGTGGCCATAAACACAGTTCTGGCCCAGGATGTCATTTACCCAGCTGCTTGCTTCCATGGAGATGTTTTTGCGCTGTCAGAAATGTTCCACAGTGTAGCATTAATATCTATCTTTACTGAAACAAACAGGGGACACCAGGGCAAGTTACAGGTTAGATCAGTGGAGAGGCAACACTGCTCACAGTAAGTGTATGAGCTTTTCAAGGTACTTTTGAGCAAAAACACCTAATTGAATATGCCAACTAAATACTTTGCCATACTGTGGAACATTCCAGGCACACCATCTCCATGGACACAAGCACAAGCAGGTGGCTGTACCCCAAGCAGAAAAGTTACATAGTGCTGCTTCAAGTAATCACTAAAACTATTGACTTAGAGCATGCTTCAGCTCCACTGGTTTTGCCTGTAAAGACTCTTGTCTGTTCAAATGTTCTTTTACTGTTTTGAAAAGGAACAATCTCAACTCAACCTGGGTGCCACTGCTTTAACATTTATATACAGATGTCAACTGCATGTTTTTCTCAAGCTCAAAACCTCCAGAATTCCCTCACTGAGCTGCAAAGTCTGCACTAGCACTGATTCATGACTGGCTGCGGTTCTACAGTTTACCACATGTTAAACAATTTACAAATGCGGGGAAACCTGACCGCAGGACACTTCTGCTTTTACAAAGGTGCATCCTTATGTGTCTTAACTTTAACGTTAAAGCTAATATAACAACATTAAATCTGCAGTAAAGACAAGCCAAAATTTGCATTCGTAATATGGACACACAAAAATGCACTTTGGCAAAAAGGAGATAGCCGTTGTTCACTGTTCCTCTAAACCAGTTATACTTCAAGTAGAAATTGTGTAAATTGTTTCTTGCTTTTCTTTAGCCACAGAAATTTAGCAAACTATTAACATTTTAAAGGGCCCACATTAAACTATTTTCTGATCACTGTTATAATGTTGTTACCTCATTCACTTTTATTTGGATAATTTCAGCTCTGGAATTGCAATCTCTACAGAGCAAAAGGTAAAAGGAGCTGTTCACTTGAAAACTACAGCTTCATGACATCACTAGGTGGAACAGAGCACTCTGAGCTTTGGAGATGGTGACAGACTAATAATAAAGTGTTGCTGAAACATGTGTGAATGAAATAAAACACAACTCCAGGTATGTTTTGATGAAGTAACAACATTATAACATGACTTAAAGCTCATAAGAGTTCAAATACAAACACATACAAAGATAATCCTTCTGTGTAGCCTGAGCTGAGCCTGACCTGGAGCTGCTGCTGGTCAGGAGAGGAGGCAGAAATGGTACATGCTCACATTAAATCAACTGGGGGTCATAATGGAAGTGCATGTTAAATAATCTTTAATTCAGTGAGCATGTACTTTTTATGTCATGAATTGACAGGTTCCATCAAACATTTTTATACCTTCTGTAGACCAAAACAACCAGATTGGGGTTTAAATGGTTAATGTGAGGATGACAGAGCAGTTTTAAAGTTCTGTGGCTTTCTGCTGAGAATTTCCCCATCAAAAGTTCTGCAATTTTCAATAGGAAGTGATTTATAGCATTTCTTTTAAGATGTAGATCAATCACTCTTTACAAGGGACAAAATGTGAAATATTAACCTCCTTATGTTAGTATGTATAATAGTAAAATGTCTACTCACCAGTCACAGTGAAGCTAACAGGGCTGCAAAAGCCTGGACTTGTTTCTTTATAGCAGCACTGATATTGTCCCTTGTCTTCAAACTTCACCTTTGACTCAGTGAAAATGGCCTTGTGACTGACACGTGATTGTTTAATCTCAATTGAGTTTTTGGTCAATTTGAATACTCCTTGAGTCAGCTCAGAAATTTTTTTAAATTTTGAAATATCACATGTAATACTAATAGTTCCACCCCAATTTACTCCAGGGGGCACCACAGAGATGACAGGTTTAGGGAAGTCATCTGAAAAAGGTATATTGGGATTAGTAAAATTTGCAAGATTCAGTGATTGTGAATATTAACATGCGAGGTGACTCACGTGAACAGACTACTCCAGCATCACCTTGAGAACAGGTCCCTCCACTGTGTTTACAATTGGTCAGACTGGATTCTTTTCCAGTGCATTTCAGCCGAATGCCCTCAAAGGGAGAGTCAGAACCAATGGGCCTCGCTGCCTCTGCTTTTCCACAGGAGAGCTGTCTGCACAACACTTCAGCTTCTTTCAGACTCCAGTCTCCACCACACACTCTTGACATATTGGAAAATTCTACTCTTCCAGCACATTCTGTGATCTTGTCAGATAATCTGATGCCATCTGACAACACAGTATGTGATCAGTTATTATCTTTGTTCAGTTTTAAACAGCTATTAATATTTCTTTATAGGCTTACTAAAATTGTATTGATAAATATATAACTAAATATATCCAGGTGAATCTTAATTTAATAAAATTTTTCTGATTCTTAAATTGTTTGACTGTAAGCTGCCAAATTAAAATCAACTATTTAAATCATTTATGGTTAAAAACACATAGGCCATCTGTATTTGTAAATATTAGGCTAATCTCTTATTCCATAAAGTAGATCAAATGGTATTATTTATAATATAGTGACAATGCAGCATATTAAAAAAAAACAAAAAACAACCAACCATTAAGCGCGAAGAGGACCACTGCAATAACACACAAAACACCACTCTCAATATCAAAACAACAAAACAAAAATATATGCGATAGACTTTTGTAAGGTTTACCTGTGATGAAATAGCTACAGTGCATCCAGTGTTGTCTCTCCATTGTTCGGACATTAAAGATGATCTACTTCTTCCTCTTTTTTTTTTTTTTTTTTCACACTAACTTCACAAGTTTCTGCTTTTACTTCTCAGGAAATGGCAACACGGGCAATACATAAAGGAAGTTGCTGCTACCATCTCATGTTAGATTTCACTTGTAACATGACAAATCAAATAAAAATATCTGAAAGGATGTATTATAGGCTATTTGTTTCATTTTTATGAATCTATTTAGTATTTGTTAATTTAGTGTTAATTTGCTGTCTCATTAAACAAGAATTACAAACATGAATTATCTGCTATCATTGCAATAAAATGCTATTATTGACGTTCACACACACACACACACACACACACACACACACACACACACACACACACACACACACACACACACACACACACACACACACACACACACACACACACACACACACACGCACACACACACGCACACACGCACACACACACACACACACACACACACACACACACACGCACACACACGCATGCACACATAGCCTATAGTATCTATTA
Source organism: Boleophthalmus pectinirostris (assembly GCF_026225935.1). NCBI lineage: Eukaryota > Metazoa > Chordata > Actinopteri > Gobiiformes > Gobiidae > Boleophthalmus > Boleophthalmus pectinirostris. The sequence continues at coordinate 22,841,662 of NW_026571115.1, read as the reverse complement.
AACATTAAAAAGTTGTGAGGTGTCCAAACACTTAAGGTTTTTTTTATGTTGCAGTAACACGTTTCTGCCTCTAGATGTCGACATATACCAAATATTATACTAAGAGGTTTCAAAGAGAGGGAAAATATTTTGTGTACATTATTTAAATAAACCTGGCTCAGTCCTATTATTTGTCATTATGTTATTTTATTTATTTTAAAAGTTCTGTATAATATTACACAGAACTGACTCTAGTGAGATTTAATCCATGGCATAATGCTGTTAAGTCATCAAAAACATATCCGGAGTTGTGGTTTGTTTCATTCACACATGTTTGAGTAATCCATTATTATTAGTCTATCTATAACTCCAAAGCTCAAAATGCTTTGTTCCACCTTGTGATGTCATGAAGTGAGTTAACAGCTATATTTTGCCTCTTGTTTAGAAGAAATTGTCAATTCCAGGGCTGAAATTATCCAGATGATTCTAATGAAGGTGTGTGGCATTTATAAACACAGTGAAGCACTTCCTGCACCACATGACATCACAAGGTGGAACTGAGTGTTTATTGTTTGAGAGAAGAACTCAGCCTGAATAAGCAGGGTTTGTGTGTTAAACTTGTGAGAATGAAACAAAACACAACTCCAGGTATGTTTTTGATGAGGAAACGACTAACAACAAATAACATAGATCAGAAAATAGTGTAATATAAGCTCTTTATTGTGACATAACACAAGTACTAACAGACAGTATTTATAGGCTATAAAGGCCAAGAAAGTGATGGTTAGAGTAGCCAAAACCTGTACTCAAATAAGTGTAATATTACTTTGAAGTAATATTTCTCAGGTTAAAGTACCAAGTGATACCAATAGTCCAAATCCACTTTATTTCTATCGCACATTTTACAAATAAAGCAGCCTCCAAAGTGCTGCACAAACATCATAAAATGAAGACCACAAAAAGGTAAATTGCTAAAATTTGGTCATACCAGTCCTAAAACAATAAAACCAGTAAAAGCAAATAAAAGCAAAACCATAAAAATCATAAAATGGCAGTAAATAAGTAAAATAAATAAAATAAAAAAGTAAATAAAATGAATAAAAGACATTTCTTGGACACAGTAGTGATCCAAGAAGTTACTCAAGTAAGAGAAAAAATATATATGATACTCAAGTAAGATTAATTGTAAGAGTAACTGTCGGGATATCTGATTTAAAATTTTAAGTTAATGTAATTGAAAGGACAAAACAATAAATAATGCTTAAAATGTTTTATTTTCAAAAGACAGACCATGAAAATTTGAAACATGAAATCTGAAGAAGCTGTGCAAGAAACACAAATGTTCAAATGATTAAATATGGTCAACATAAACCTTTTTTCTTTTTTTGTTGTTGTCACTTTTAGATCTGTATTTTCACTCTCTTTATTTTTCATTTTCTCACAACTTTGGATTGGAACATGTGCGCTAGATCTTTCTCCAAAGTCCAACCCAATTGTCGTTTATGGGTATGTGTAATAATTGTAAATATTATACAAATAAATAAACTCAAAACTGTGCACACTCTTTCATATAACCTACAAAAGCCTTCCTCAAATTTAAGTCACTTGACGCAATCAAAGTCCAGTTAGTCTGTTTCGTAGAACTGTAGTTTTATGTCAGTGGTGAGCTGGTGCAGACAGCGCAGAGCTCATAGCGTGACAAAGATGAGGAAGTTACAAACCCTGACACCCTGCTGTGGTCAAAGCCTGAGTTCACCCTGCGCTAGTGAACTGCTCATCGGCCCACCCCCTTCAGACCTGCTGCTGTGACGGGCACAAGCACCAAGAAGCACTTTTATTATTATTATTATTATTATTATTATTATAATTAAAAGTGCCCTATGTGATTTTTGGTCTATGGAGATGTCATTGCTCTGCCTGGATTGCTCCACAGTATGGCATTACTGTAGAATTTATTACATTTATTCAGTGGTGGAAGGTAATGAAGTAAAAATACTGAAGCACTGTAGTCATGTCAGCTTTTTAGATATCTATAGTACATGTTACAGTGGATAGAGATTATTCACTTTTACAACATTTGAGAGCTTCTACATTTTTTAACTGAAGTGAAAAATATACGTATTTTTTTTTTATTTTAGTTTGAGACCTGCTGCAAAGGCAGAGGAGTTTATTTTTAATACGTTTATAATATAAGCAAACAGAAATGTATAAATACAAGCAGCTAGACAGAAACGATAGATTCAGCTGTTTCTGCTGAACAAAATTCAACACAATCCTGAATAATGAAGCTTTATAAGATCTCAAAATCTGAGTAAACTCTTACTTTTTAGTCTTTAAGTACATTTTTAAACAGATGCTTTGATACTTTTACTTGAGTATATTTTTTCATGTGATGCTTTTACTTTTGCTTGAGTATTTTTCTGCTCCTCTGCTACTTTTACTTAATATTAAAGTATTAAACCGAGTACTTCTTCCACCACTGCGTTTATTAATTTATAGATGGTTTTATAGCTCAAAAATACTTAGAAAACGAGACATTGTGACTGTGACTGTTACAGATCTGTAGTCCGCAATGCACCCTTAAAGAGCATCACTTAACAAAATATATCACAGAAGAAATCAATATATACAGAGATTGTTGTTCTTTTACAAACTCATACATAATCAATTCTTTCAAAGTAAACAAAACAAACAAAAAAATAAAGGGAAAACAACAGAAAAGAATTCACGTAAGGAGTAGACAATATTCTATTTTAGTTTGTGGGGAAAATTTTGCAGAAGCACTTCACACTTTTTTGTGCTTTTTATTGTTCATATTTGTAATTGTTCATATTTGTAATTGTTTCTATATACATGTTTAGATAATATTTTAAATTCATCTGGGAGAAGTTTTTGGGAATTATGACATAAATAGAGGTAAATCAATAACTGGTTACCTGCAATATTCACATGGGGCAACCTGTAGTTATGATTAAACTAGTAAACAGTTCAAGTTTATTTCAAGTAAACAGGAACTCATTCATTTTATTATATGAAAGTTTAAACTATCGGAAACATGCCTTCTTAACCTATACATTGTCCTTACTTTTTGGACTGAATTTTGGGTGACATAGATAGAGGGGCTCAGTTTTAGAACTCAACACTACTACCTGTATTTTGTAATTTTCTTCTCAACTTTCTACATACAAACTGATATTTAATGGTCCTATATTATACACAATTTGACCCTTATAAGCTTTAAGCCATGTTAGAACCTTGTTACCTCAAAAACATACCTGGAGTTCACATATGTTTTAATAACCCTTTATTATTAGTCTGACTACTAGGGATGTAACAATAAGCGAAATATCGTGATATCGTATCGTCAAAAGTCTCACAATAATACGCTGGGCTGTCACAATATATCGAATTACAAGTTCCTTTGCTTAAATGCATTTTTTTTATAGTAGCAACAGCTAATAAACATCGGGAACTACATATCCCATGATTCATTTCAGCGCAGACAACGTGAAGAAATATGTTTTTTACTTGAATTCTTGAGATTACAACAGAAATAACTCACACCAAAATCTTGTCGGGGTATTTTAAAAGCAAAAAAGTGTCCCATTTACAATTATATCAGCCTCTCCAAAATATCGCAATAAATATCGTACCGTGAGATGCATATCGTGATAATATCGTACTGAGAGATTTCAATATTGTTACATCCCTACTGTCTACATCGCAAAAGATCAAAATGCTCTGTTCCACCTTGTGATGTCATGAAGCAGTAATTTTCAAGTTAACATCTACCTTTTACTTTTAGTTTAGTAAAGATTGGTAATTCAAAGGCTAAAATCATCCAAATGATTCTAGTGAATGTGTATGGAGTTTAAAAAAACAATTAATTTACCTAAGCATTATCACAAGTGCTTTCTGTTTGAGAGAAGAACTCAGCTTAAATATGCAAGATTAGTGTTTTAAAGATGTGTGAATGAAACAAAACACAACTCCAGGTATGATTGTGATGAGGAAAAAACATTCTAACATAGCTCAGAAAATAGTGTAAGATGAGCCCTTTAACTGATGTGAAAGTAAGAAACACAGATACTATCTCAAAGTAATATGTAAAAATAAAAAACGTGTCATATGCATTTTAACAGATCAGGAATTTCCATCTTGTATTTGATCTAATGTTCCTTTTTGTGATATCAGGACCTCCAGAAGACCATACCATGTGAACTGTAGGTGCACTATACGTGTCAGGCAGCATAATGCTCACTGACCGATATCTGATCTGCTGCAGCCCAACACGCACACTCTTATGCACTGATACCAACCACCATTTTACGTGGAAGCTCCTTTTTCTTACTTTCAAACTCTTTTCTCCCACTAATCATCGCCAAAAACAGGGCATTTCCCCGCAGAGTGCAGCCACATGGGAGGAGGAGGCTGCCCGAGGTTAGCAGAGGTCATGTGTGAGCAGCAGAAGTGAAAAACAGGAAGAAGGATGGCAGTGAAGTGTGCTGCTGTCTGCATCTGAAATTATGATCACAGAAATACAACATACATGCTACGTGTCTTTACAGTCTTTGGCAAGTTTGGATATTTGATTGTTTGGTTTTATGTTAGCTAACGTCTCCTACATACACACACATGTTCACTCACACACACACACACACACACACATACACACACAGGCAGCCGGTGTAAGTGCCCAGCAACTGGACATAATCCGAGCTGACAGCGAGTGTTCACGCTCTGACGCACCTCGCCTCCTGAAATGGACGCAGAAGGAGCAGTTTATACACACAGAGTCTAAATGGGCTGTCTGTCCGTACAGCCGCTGAAAACCCAAAACATGACGAGGGCGGAAAAGGAGAAGAGCTGAAAATAGTTGTATATTTAGAGAAAGATGATCAACCTTTCAATAATAATAAAAAAACATACATAGAATACACTCCAAAGAATCATGCATTCTCTAGAAATCTTTAAAGAGTAAGAGTAGCTTCCATAGAGTCCTGTGTCAAGCGGACAGTGGGTATGAGAATGATCTGCTTTATGTTTGTGACTGAAACTCGAGAGATCATCACCACTCAGTCTGAGGACTCATCCTTCAGTGTCTTGTTAAGAGGCTTCACAGCACAGGTAGAGTTCTTAGCAGATGTTGGCCAACACTGCTGAAAGTTTTGAAGTTTTGCAAAGTTGATCCTTTTGTGGCCGATCCGGCTCTTACCCTCATGTCGCCATCGTGGATGACATTATGGTTCTGTCTTGAGTGAACTTTGGCTCTACAGATTCAAGTCGATCTGCAAATGGACACATCCACAGTCTGTCCACAAGAGTGGATCTGCCCTTCTCTGTGGGTCTCCTGAAGGAGAAGCTGGGTCTAAAGACAAGAGATGCCCTAGGAGAGTGGTACTGCATATACTTGTTTCTTGTGACTGTCAATATAGCTGTTTTTTACTGACTCACAACAGTTTCATTGACTGCTGTTTTGATATTGGGCTGTAAAAAAATACATTGAAGTTCCCTCATTGACCGAACTGTAGTTAACACCTCGTTGTACTTGTCCCTGTGAAATGCAGAGCTGTTTTAACCTGCCATAAAGAGAAAAGTTAGTAAAGAGTTTATAATACACAAGAGAGAAGCACGAGGCACTGAAGTGTAAGAGGAAGGACATGTAAAGAGAAGAGTGATTTACAGAGCACTGCAGGTATGTAATAGAGACAGCGAGCTGTGATTTAGCGTCAGGGCACAGGGGGAGGAGATGGGCTTCGTTCTTGGCAAAGATTGACTGTCATTTAATGCGGGTGTGAGTGTAGAAATTATTGCATGGCTGCTACACTTGCCGACTATAGATGTGACACATCGCTCATAAGGCTGCTATCCCTGCTGAATGGGAATTACCCTATTAACGCAAGCTGAATGCTAACTGCTACAGCACATATTGGACCAGCAGCAAAGAGCTGAGCCAGCTAATGACGCTATGTCACTGTAATGGTGTGTCTCTATCAAGTGGCGGTGCCTCTGTGGGACACTTAGCTCTTCATTGCTCCTCCAGCCTCCTCTTCTTCATCACGCCGCTCGATGACCTTCCAAATGGAGCTTAGCTAAAAAGTCAGCTGCATGGGAGGTTCCACACTTCACACTTACCTTCCATGAAGCTTCATCTTCTGCTTTACTGCCATCTTAATATTACTGTTAGCCAGCGTGCGCAAGGACAGATGTAAGGCTTTTAAAATGTCTCATCTTCGTCAAGAAAGAATCTGAGTGCCACTCTGACGTGACTTGGGAGCCATTTGCTGTAACGACCCAGGTGCCTCCCATTTACAGGGCCATTCTTCCTCGGCACCGCTCACACAAATGCCATACGGCCTGGAAATATATGTGTATACATCTGCATTTGTTCTTATGCAAAGCAGCTCTGTCACATTCTGTGTAGCGTTGATGCTGGTTTACCTCTTCGTGATGAGGGTCATTTTTTTTATTTTAGTAGTGCAACATTTATTTCGCCCATAGATTAAGGCAGCAATATGTAAAGTAAATAAAGCTGCTTGTTGTCTGCTTTCCATTATGAACATTTTTTTTATTGATCATGAATTTGGATGTAGCCTATGCACTGGGATTTGGTGTGTGGTGTTTTTTATTGTGCCACGGTGGAAGAGCAGACTCTTTAGAGTCTGAAAGTTGTTATAAAGAATCAAGATGTTTGGAAGGGTTTGTGAGAGCTACAAATTCACTGTTTGAGAATGGAAGATGTGGGGTACAGGGCCTTCAAATGCCCAAGACAAAACAGATAAAAAACATCGACTGGATTCTGGTGACAGGAGGCCTATAAATGTTCTATTTTCAGCTGCTGCATAACTTTTATGTTCCTACCCACCCACAATAAAGACGGCTCTTGGGACTGCACCTTGTAGATGCTCCCTTGAGACTATTTATTTTGTCTCTTCACAGAACAGGGTTCTTGAAAGCAGTTGGCAATCTGTCATTCAAGCTATTAGTTCATAGTTATCATCAGTGGTGGCCAAGGCCATTAGCCTGAAGACATTAGCAGCAGCCATCAGCAGAGCCATTAAGTCCTTTCAGTGCTTAAAGACTACTGTCCCTCACAAAGACTCATTAAGACGGGATGGGCACAGAAACACGGAAATGAAGAAACACAGAGATTTAGTGAGAAGAGGGCAGAGGTGGGAGAGGAGGTGGGGTACATGCATGGGGACTAAAGGCCGACCCAGTCAGCCTTGTACGCTATGCAGCTGTTCTTGGTGCAGTTTTATCTTTTGCAGTTACACAGTGAGAGCACTTTTTAGTAGTCGTACCTTCTTCCTTACAGGTGATATGCCAAAAGAGTGACAAGACAGCCCTCTATAATCCACATTGCACACCTGTGTTAACATTTATTAGTATTAACTGTTTATTCTACTCACCACTGTAGACTTCCACAGCCTGGAACCGTAACCTTACCTTCATACTTCAGCATTAAGCAGCAGATTTCTTTTGTCTTTGACTTGGCACAGTCTAACTTTGTAAATTCCCTCCAAAATGGATCGTCATCTTAAAAGCCAGGAGTATGATCTTTTAGCACCCCCAATTGAAGCAACATTCTGCAATCTCGGTGATTAATAGAAGTTGTGGTAAATGAATAAAGACAAAGAGGGAAGAGAAAGCCAGAAGCGATACAAAATGAAGGCCAGAGGAAAATGAGGGTAACCCTTTGACCCAACGTTCCATTCTCTCTCCAAATACTTTGGGGCCCAGACGCCCATTGGCTCACATGGACACACATGGATGTACATTAGGCTGTGCGCTTCTCTAATACACAGGCTAATTTCCAATGTGCTCTGGGGGAGACTGACTTAAAAAAAAACAGGACAGAAATAGCTCATGAATGAGTGCCTTAGTGAGCACAAGCCGGAAGAAAACTCCATGTCAATAGGTTTTGTTTTGGAGAGCGGATCAGGTGCTTGATTATGTAGGTCAGGCTGAGAATAAAAGAAGAACAAGGCCATGAGTCTCTACTGTCAATTATTAATTAGCAGGATTTGGTCGTAGGTCCTGATGGAGATGACTGTGAGGACGGCAGACATGACCACAAGGAGAAGAGAAGACAGCCTGCCCGCCAGACGCACAACACGCCAAAGAGTTTATTTCTCCCCAGGGAGCCCTCTCTGAGATAATCGCCTCCTGGAGCTTTTAGCATTCTCACCATCATCACCAGTGTGTCAAAAACTCTGATTTAATGTTCCAATATCTTCTTTAACGGAAGAACTGCACTATGCTTCTGTGAGATTGATAATTGAAATTACTGCGGTGTCCTACCATAAAAATCTATCTGCATGTTAGGAGGCTTTAAGATAACTTTAGGATTAGCAAAACGCCAACAGTATCAGATGATCATAAACTCATGCAAACCAAATATATATGTAGTCTGAAAAAAATTCTTTTCCAATTATTTTTGTGTTGACATGTAGATTATGTGCATTAATGAATGCTCCTGGCACAGAGAGCTCAGCCGTAACATTTCAGCCATAATTAGGACCAATGCATATGGAAAGTAAATAATGTACACAGTGCATCGTTGCTGCAGGCGAAGTAGGATGTTCTAACACAGACACAGTTGTCACATCAAGATGCAGCCTGCATATTTATTGGACATTTTGTAGGTCACAGACATAATTTAGGTTAGCCTATACGTAACCCTGTACATATAGTCCCATTGGGTAATTGAAATGATTTATAATCAAACTGGACAATGTTCTCCCATTAATCAACCACATGGGATCACAGTCAGTCAATAGTCATCTGACAGCATGTTTAAAATAGGCTTAAAAAAGGGACCTTCTGAGACATAGGCATGCAAGTGTTCTTTGAAGACAGCAGCAGGTAGGAAGTGAGAGCGGCCAAAGAGGAAATGGTGCGGGCATGGATTGTTTGGTGGAGGAGAGTGGAAAGGGGAAGCGCACAGCCCAGAGCAGATCACACATAAACAATGGGGAAACTGTTAGGACGGGATTCCCCTACCAGAGAGGGGCCAGCTGGGACAGCTGGGACAGGAGCGTCTTCACCTTATTGACGTCCATACACAGCATTTATTGTTTTTGTCACCAGGCATCCACGGACTTCAGTAATCAAATCAACATTGAAAACGCTGCTGCCCTATAATATGTATCCATTTGCAATCAACACAGCACATATGGAGATGTTATTCTCAAGACAAATCTTACTTTTTGTTGCCTTTTTGAACATTGTTTAATTAGCATTTATTTATAGCATTTATATCTATTTTCACATTGAATGAATCAGAACGATTTATGTTTTTGCAATGTCTTTTTTTTTTTTCCGCATTGCGCACACAGTGACAACATGACACTTGCAGATATAAGGCATTTCTTTGATTAGGTAATTTTTTTTCTTCTGTAAAGTGGAAGACTATGCTGTGTTTTTGACATTGTGTAAGTTTTGCATTCCCTGATGCAATTACGTCAGTTTATCCAGGCTTGGGCTTGAGTTTCCTTGAGACTCATACTAGCTCTGCAGATCTTATCAACTAAAACAAAACTGAACTTTTAAAATACATAATAGTCTATTATCTAGAAGGGCCAATATTACGCTATTTTTGATCTGTGTGATAATAAAACATCACTAGAGTTGTGTTTTGTGATATCACACATGTTTAACACACAAACCCTCCATATTTAGGCTCTAACTGAAAACACTTTGTTCCACCTTTGACGTCATGTGGCAATACAGGAAGTGCTCCTCTGTGTTTTTACTCTGCATACACCTTCACTAGAATCATTTAGATTATTTCAGCCAATCTCTAATGTACAAAAGATAAAAAGTAGCTGTTAAATTGAACAACATACCAAGGCAGAACAGATCATTTTGAGCGTTGTTGATGCTGACAAAGTGTAAACCAGGGTTACTCAAAGATGTGTGAATGAAATGAAACACAACTCCAGGTATGTTTCTGAGGAGGTAACAACATTATAATATGGCTAAAAGCTCACAAGAATCCAATTTGTGTAATATAGGCTCCGCAAATTGACATATCAGGACAATCTTTATGTTGTAATGGATGGAGACTACATGACTACACTGCGCAGCGCCATGGCAGCTACCAGCACATTGTGTAACGGGTTGCGCAGTGCAGAGCCGTGTGCACTTATACAACAGACCCAAATGTTTCCACAGGCCCTGCACACGCGCTCATGGATGTTTTCACCCACATTAGAGCCACTGGGAATGAGGTCACACACAGACATACAGAGCCGAGCTGTGTGCCCTGTGGCCTCAGGTCTATGCCCTTCCATACAGCCTTCAGTACTGTCAGATAACTATGTCTACGGGCCAAAGGCAAGATTATACAAGCATCCTGGAACCTCTGCATATGTTGTGTTTGTTTCCTTTTACAGCTCAGGACCCTATAGACCAAAAAAGTAACATGTATTATAGGTGTGTGCAAAAATATTGAAATATTGATATATTGTGATACTAAATGTGGTGATACAGTATCGTTATCATGGGCTGATGTATCGATATATTGCCAAGAGCATTTTTAAGTATCTTTTAGCAATTTTTTGTGACCGCACTATAATTCTGTTGTTTATTTAGTGGAAGGAAACTGATTAAAATAGATGTATCTCAAATCAACTTTGTACAAGTAGTGGTTTAACAAATAAATATTGTTGCTAAAATGTTTCATTCTTTAAAAAAAAAAAAAAAAAAAAGAAGCAATATATCACAGTGTAGCATGTGTTATTTAACAATTAGTGCCATATCGTGAATATGTCGTATTGTGGGCCATGCTAAATTACATTAGTTATGTGCTGCAATGATAGTGCGAAATCTCTGGTCTCTACAACAATTGGACAAGTAGTTGACATTATTCCCACTAACTACCACATCTCTTTTTATGTGCCGTATGAGTCGACTCTTTACCCGTCATAGTAATTTAAGGCAGCAGAAAGGTTAAGAGCAAATTCCATTAATAGCTCATCATAAACTTTAAGGTGTCTCAAAGTTCCGTCTTAAGGACTTTAAAGAGCGACTTTAGCGACTGTCATGATGTGTCACTTGTAGTAGAGGCCAAAATATGTTGCACGATACTGCTATGCTCTGTGTAGTTCCTTCTTGACTTTGAGCAGACGTCCCCCATTATGTTCACTAGCCTGAGCAGTGCAGACCCCCCGTTGTGCTGGTCTTGCACATACACATCGCTCATGCACGAGCGTGGCAGTTCGGGAATGGTGGGATTGCATGCGCTTGCCCTTATTCACATGTCATGTTAAGTTACTTTTTAGATCATATTATGTTATACTATTTTTTACAAATAAAGGAGAGACATTGCATAATCCTATGTTTTGAATTGTGTTGTAAAATAGAACATACAACATTTGTATTTTCATGGTCCCGTATGACTTCTTTCCTCTGGACCAATCAGGTTCTAGGCCAAATCAACATGCACCAATCAAATATTTACTAACTCATTCTCATGTACAAGATGTGGGTTAGGTCACCAATGCCACTAAGAAGGAGGATGTTTTCCTTCTCCATAAAAACAGCATTATTGTTCGTATAGTTAAAGTGAAACGCAATATTCCCATATTTATTAGAGCTTATTACAGCTGCATATGCCTGTATTTGTTACACAACAGCTCTGTTATTTCTTAAATGATTAATATACGGCTCTACCATGACCTCTTGTTATGCAGTGCTTTTTTCTGCATGTGGGATTTGCCTTCCATTGACCCGCTAATAATGACAACAAAGGGATATCCACCAGCAGGGCAAAGCAGAGCATGTCTGTAATGACCAGCTATTTATAGATACGAAGAGACCCATATATATAAGAACATACAACTATCACCCAGAATAAATAAGACAGTACTTCACTGCAGTAATGACATGTCACAAGTAATCTTCTGAACCCATGGGTATATGCAGAATGAACTCTTGAGACTACATTTACAATAACGAGTTAAGAAGTACATTTTAAATCAAATACATAGGCACAAATAACTTCAGTCTACTACAGCAAACTCATTTGAAGTACTGAACCTTCAAATTAAAAAATCAATTGTATATAATATAACTTAATGCACTATATGCATTCTATAAAATGTAACAAACTCATTTTGAAAGGGCCCTGTTGTTCTGTTATTGGCATGGACAGTCTCCCATTAGAGTGCCATAATAATATGCGTATATAAAGTGCTCTGCTATGTCTCTGTGACATTCTGTACCTATCTCCAGTACATCAAGTTCCACTATTAAAAGAGCCAGGGAGACAGTGATCGAACACGAATGGAACAAACCACCCTAAACACACACACTCCGCCTCACATGGCATGCAGCACATCGCATGTGATAGGAGATCTAGATATGAGGTTGAATGCCCTGAGTTAGCCCAGAATGGCGTGATCATTTCTGTGCAGTTAACTATGTGTGATGTCAGCTGCAAAGACATCTTTCTACACTCTGCCCATCTCTCATGCTTTATGTTTTAGTTGCTTGATAGAGATAGCCACTTTCAGACAAGTATTAATAATAACCATTTTAAACCAACCAGTTCAGTGAACTTAAAGTGTATTTATTGGGTGCTCTCTCTGCAGGCTAATAGCTGCAACGATTTTGATGAAAACTAATTTTGGACACACTCAAAATACCCTTTTAACTAGCTCAAGTCAACTTAAATGCTTTTACACTAGTGTTTAGGGGTTTGAAAACAGTGAATGTGGATGTAAAGAGAGCTAATGGCAGATTCTTCAGTATTGATTTTAATAATATAGTTATATTAACTCTACAGATTCTGACACTGGGAATCATATAGCTACAGAAATAACTCTCAGATTAAATTTTTTTAGGACAAACAACAAATCTCACAAGATGTACATATTTCCAATGTATTTATTTACTATATTTATGCACATAACATCCAATTCATTCATTTCAATGTTTTTTGTTTTTTTTTGTCTGTTCTTCTTCTTTTTATACTCTTCATATGTCCTTTTGCCACTCTTTGAGCTTGAATGACAGTAGATCATATGTTACCATCACTTCCAATTTGGTTCCATGTTATTTCCATTCTTCTCTTCCTCTGTGCAGTTTTAGATATGCGGTGTTCCTCTGTTTCTCATGGAGCTCTCTCAGTCTCTAACCTACATACACAGCTGTCTGATGAATAATGGAAAAGAGACACTTACTATCAGCATCTCTACCAGCGGGGGCCACCTTTGATCTTCTTTCACCGTCTTCTGCCTCAACTTTCTCTGCCCTCTGCTTGATCCTCATCCCACTTTTCCAGTGAAAATATGCTTTCCTCTAATCCTATTTCTCTGTGATCAAATGTAACCGTCAATATGCTGTAACAACACAAATACAGTGCATCTTCTGTGTGCATGTACGCCCTGTAAACTCTTATATTTAGCCATTTTAAAAAACAAAGCAGACCAATGTTAGCACAACCCATGTCCGATTGACACACAGTTTTGATTCTGCTTTGACGTCATATGTGATGGGTTTTATATGTTTCCATCCATTCTCCTCTGATTAATTCGATAGACTTAAAGAACACATATTCATTTTGTGGCTTCCGTTCTCTTTTAAACATGCATTTGGTCACCTTGGGATATGTATTTTGCATTTTCTAACCTAAAACAATGTCTGCATTTGGAAAACAGACTTTATAAACTACAGCATGAAGCTCTTTGGAAATGTGAAAGCTATGCTATAGCTAGAGCCATGTGCTGGTTGTGAACACAATTTGACTGAAGAATGAGTCTGGTGATGGTTTATGGTGTTAAAAACTGAGTAGAAGATATCCAGATTTTTACCCACGATGAACAATCTAGGCAAAATACGCATGAGCATTTCTGAGTGCTCAGAGAAGACAAGTTTGGAATAATGGTTTAATGAAACAAGCATAAATGAGACAAAATAAAAGTCCAGGTGTGTATTTGATGAGGGGACAATATAATGTGGCTAAAAGCTAAAAAAAAAAAGGTTATTTTTTGTCCCCAAAGTCATTACCTTACCTTATGTCTTAGAGAAATGCAACTTTTTATCAGTTTTTTGCCCTTCACACTCTTCACATCCTCCTCTTCCTCACTTCACACCAGTCCATTCACACCCGGTAATGCCGTCATCATTTGAAACTGACAAGTGCCTCACACACATTTAACTCTTACCTGAACCTGGTCTCGATCAAAGATTTTGCAAGCTGAGTGATTTATCTTCTTGATGTTGGATGTTTAGCCAAGGAGAATGAGCAGGTCTTTTGATGGATCTGGCTGCACAAAATGAACAGTAAAGTTGACAAAGTCAGCGCTGTTACATCTGTGTGTGACTGAGGAGTCTTTCTCTCACTTCACGCCTGGTCAGATTTCCCACCTCCTTCTCACATTCTTAGATGGATCTCAGCTTATTGAGCTGGACGTAAAACTCTTGATCTTCAGTGCTTCTTTGTTCATGTGTCACTGTTTGCCTTGAGTTCATACTTGGGCATTCACTTAGTCGGTGAGTAGTGTCTAAGTTTCTTCTCTATTAACTAAAACAAACCACTAGTGTGGCAAATTGGCAAGTTTTTAAGCCTGATGCCTTTCCAGTCGGCATCTGCCACACTGGCCAGTCTAAAAGATAGTTGATATACCTGGTCACTGGAAATACATGTGCTTATGTTTGTTTTCATTAGTCATTAGTTAGATCACAAAAGGGCCATTAATATAAGTTTTTAGATCATTTAGACTTGCCTGTCACACTGATGAAACAAAAGAATTGGCACTTAAAAAGCTCTTGATTGAGTACATAAAAATAATTTTGTATTTTAGGAATCTAGTCCAGATTACAATTAGTTGATTGCAAATATAGAAGTATTTAAATAATGAATTAATTGAATAGGGATTATAATATATAAATTGTAATAATAATGTTTAAACATTCACCTTTATTGTATCGGAAAATTTGTCCTCTGCATTTGACCCAACCTGTCAGGAGCAGTGGATGCTGCAGTGCCACACCCAGTGGTTACAGATTTTAGAGATACTGGCCAAGACAACCTTAGCTGGAGGATTGTACCTATTGTACATGTTTATGGTTGATGGGGGAAATCAGATTTCCCAGACGAAACTCATCTAGACATTGAAAGACATGCCGACTCGGCACAGAAACGCCTGCGCTGCCAGTGCCCGGGAGCTGAACCTGAAAACTTCTTGCAGTGAGGAGAGAGTGCATTTAATAAATGCTTTCATTAAGCAAGCTTTTTCATTAAAAATGTATCTTCTGCATTGTGAATACCATTATTAAGTGCACCCTATTTATAGTGTAATCACTAACTTAATGCTTAGTATGGCTAGACCATATTCACACTGACACATTAGGCAGCTGAAGGGTATGCCTACTGTACTCCTCTCTTCCTCTCTGTGAAATGAAAGTCAAAAATCAGACTTTATTTGATGTAGTTTTGGTTCCCTTTTTTGTTCTAGACATGTAACAGAAACCCTCATCCTAATTTTCACCTGCTCCTTGAAGCTTGAATCTACCCCCACCAATCTTCCCCTCGGCCTGCCACATGTCCGTAGATTTAATGTCCTGTATCCATTAACAGGCAGCAATGAAAGTGATGTGTTTCCCCTTCCTCGGCTCATATTTTAACTAGCAGCTAATCAATACGGAGGAGCCTTGATGCAAGGACATGGGCTACTTCTGGCAACAGCTCTGCCTGTGTGGCAAGGGGATACTCAACATGTCTGCATTTATGCATGAATGCATGAGTAGATGTCAATGTGCCTTTTTAGATTCACCAGTGCAAACATATTCATGCATACACACATGTATTTTTAAATGCACAATCTCAAACTTCAGCATACTGCAGTTTGTGGTACTACAAAAACAGAGTAGTGTATATGGCCAAAATTTAATTGTTAATTACTATGGCACTATGGCAATGTGTGTGTCGTAATTTCTCATTATTCTGAAACCTACATTTAGTCTACATTTAGGACACAATATTTAGGGGTCGTAGTTAAGTTAGGTTTAAAACATAGGGTGTCATTTGTCCACCATCAGCAGGCTCTAACTTCTAGCCTAACTAATATTGTGGTGGTAGCCATTCAAACAAATCGTTGGTCGCAAGTTTGGCTACAATGGTTTTATACCTGGAGAGTTTTATGTAGGCCACATGACGTAGTCTACAGTAGCCTAATAGTACCAAACAATAGTAAATAATTCACTGCGCCAATTCCGTGCGTTAGGACTAAAATCTCTCTCTGCACCGTTTAATGTTTTAGCTGTAGTGTGGTCAGGTGCAGGTAGGTGGTGCTCATGCACAGCATAGCTCTCGTGGCGCGCGCGCGCGCGTGTGTGTGTGTGTGTGTGTGTGAGAGAGAGAGAGAGAGAGAGAGAGAGAGAGAGAGAGAGAGAGAGAGAGAGAGACACACAGAGAGAGGGAGGCCGCCGGGTGCAGAGCGGAGGTTACCACAGGACACTGCTGGCTCCAGCGGAGTCCGCGTCCAGACCGGGACCTCACAGCCGGCGACAGCGCGCTACTCGCAGAAAACCGTAGTGTCAACTCGGAATACAGCAGCGTCCATGAATCTGCTGCTCTTCACTTGGCAACTTTAGACGCGGGGAATGATCGCGCTTTTGTTTCAATAACATCTTCGCTCGTACATTTTTTTGCTTGGACTCTGTGAAGCTATGCAAGCTAGAGGAGAACCGGTACGTGTTTTTGTAACCAAGTGGACCTTTCTGTTTTAACCAAGCCCTTGTAGCCTACTTTGCTGCTTTGCCCCCGATGCTAGTGTAAAGGATATGAGTGACCATCTACGGAAACCAGCCAAGGGATTACCGCGCTGTTTGACCAGTCTAAGCTAGTAAAATGCTAACGATAGCGACCAGGGTCAGCCCGTAAATAGTAGCCTACAGTCATTACTCTATTTTCTCATTCATTTTACGAGGCTAGTCCAAACTTATCGGCACTTGTACCATTGCATTTGCGCTCAGAGTGTTCGGCTGGAATCGCCTCACCGTATTTTGCCGGTGCTGAAGTTTCCCTGTAGATCTCCGGTGTTTCTCCAAAAGGGCTAAAAGGTCAAAGGGAGCGGAGTAGTCTTTGCTCGGCCGCCCCTCCTCCTCCTCCTCTTCCATGAGTTTTGTGATGAAGATGTGAACTCTCCCCTCTCCTTCCGCTCTCTCCTCGCCGTGCGCACCGCTTTGATCTTTTTCCCACTCTTTTTTTTTTTGGTACCAGCACATCAAACGCTCCCCTCGCGCCCATCCTCTCTCTCGGCTCCTCTCCTCACCTCGGGGATGTACAGTGAAAGCGTGGATGTGGTGGGTTTAAGCCCAACTCCGAGCAGTCCAAGCCCCGGCTCCTTTTTGAGCATGGACTACTACCACAGACCCCCGGGGCTCGGTCCTGATAAGGGCTTGCTGTCCGGGGTTGGAGGTCTTCAGCGGCCGTTCGGGGGATCTCTGGTCACCGGGAGACATTGGAGCGGATCCAGTCACTGTAAGTTTTTCCTACTCTAAAGGCTGACCCATAACATCTCATTGGTGACCAGTAAACTGTGTACAACGTGAGGTTTACAAATGAACCTATCTGTTAAAAACAATCATAAGATATTTAGCCCTATAATCCCAGACACGGAAAATCCCTCTTACCCCACAGTGAACATAGCCTATTCATGAGTTTCCTCTTCCTGTTAATATGCAACATTTTGAGGACCTTTTCCCCTTTCAAAAGATATAATATTTTACTTTAACTTGTTAATTGCTATGACAACAACCCTAATTTTTCAGCATTTTGAAACCCATGCACAGACCTAAATTAAAAGAACAGATAATTAGCCTGAATAATATGCTCAACAAACAAACACTAAAATCTAATCTTCAGATATTGGCCTGGTATTTGTATGCAAAACATTTACTATGTAATTAGCAATTGCTGAATGAATTCGGGATTTTATAATGGCATCACTATTCAGTCACATTATACAAATGTCTGCTGATCGCTGCAAAATGTACACAAATAAATAACACATCAAATCGTGTAAGAACATTACGACTTAACCTTCCAATTACTTCATTAAAGCATCAAGGAACAAGCATTAAACATAGACACAATTCACAAAAGTTTTTATATGTTACTCATCATATATAAATAAGGCTGTACGATCCACACAGCTGAATATATTGACAGGTTTTGTGCATCCATACAGAGAGGCATATTGTGGTACTTTTAAACAATGTTCATTCATTATAAGTAGCATAGAAACAGTTTACCTGCTGCAACTGCATTAAGGCTTAATCTGCTGAGCTGAATACTGGAGTTATTCATGAATCAGTTCTGTTTAGATATTAAGGCCATTGTGGACATACCATTCCAATTAGTGTATTTACTTTTAAGACCATTTTCAGAAGTATGTAAGTAATGTGAGGTTATTGACAATACCAGGCAAGCCCTAATATCAATCAAGACATACTCTGCTCAGACTTCACTCACCACTAAAATGCAAGACTTAAAGACTTAAATGAACTTTTAATAACATAATTTCCCTGCTAAATTTGTCATATGTTGTTAATAGCCTTCAAGTATTGAGGGCAAAGGTATTAAATGCTAAATAAAAGACCTATTTGTTTAATAGTTATTGGCAGTTTTTCATTACATTATGAAGCATTGTGGAACAGCTGGACTGTTCTGAACAAGTTTTTCCGGATGTAAACATACTGGATCTAGTGGTAGTCAGCGTTAATTTTTGTAATGACCTTGCAAGTGACGCTTCAGTCTTTCACCTCTCATTTCTGCACTTCTTACATCGTTAGCTGATGCTTTTCTGCTTTCCATTGCATAAACAAATTGGATTCATCTGTCATTGGTGATTTAATAGCTTAGGTGACCATCATACATTTGTTCATTTGTTCAAGTATTACTACAAATACTACCAATATATAGGCTTTATTTGCCTTCCTGCAACCCCCTGAAAACATTTATGTTGCTTAAGAAGTCAGTTAAAAATTTGCTCTCAGCTGTGTAATTAATCACCTCCAAGTCACTTTGTTCTAAATGAGAGGTCTACCCTGCATGGCTTTCTCTGTTGGTCCATGATTGGCTTAATCCCAAAAGTGCTTTAACCAATAGGTCTGGTAAACCGTGCCCCCCTGCCTTCTTAGAACAAGACTGTCCACCAAACAAGCTGATAAGATAAACACAGCTCCAGCTCTGAGTTACACGCCTAACAGGACAGTAAACCTCGAATCAGTGCTGTGGTGCTGTCTCTGTGACTCGGACTTTGGACGAGTTAGCGCCGGTCACAAGGAACAAGGCTGAAGCCTCTGAGAAACAGAAAGGCCGCTGGGTGATGTATGGAAGCCAGAGCGTTTGACATCGTAAATTACAGCCGTAAAGATCGGGAGGTGTGTGTGCGGGTAGAATGAAAAGAGTCGACCGGGTTCAAAGGTCAAAGGGCCTACACGGACGCAGGCACGCACACACATTGAGCAATTGCCCCAATACTTTGACTCTAAACAGTGACTGCGTTTTGGGTGTGATCCAGTGCAATGACTCAACTGACAATTGGGAAGTGACCTACATCTCCGGCGCAGTCTTTCTTCGTTCTTTCTATCTGGCTCTTTCTTTCCCGTGGCAGCTGCCCAGTCATCAGTTTTCCCTCCGCACTGAGTGACCTCTCTCTTGTGTCTGCTGGACACTCTCACAGTTTGTCTGGGAATGTGAGGCTGTACTGAGCAAGTCTGACCTGAGTGTGAGTGTGTGAAGAGGAAGAGAGAGAGAAAGTGCTGCTGTTAAATTCAATAAGATCTCTTTATTTATAGAGATTGATCAAAGTCAAAACATTCACATTGGCATGACTAAACAGACATAGTTTGGTCTGTAATTCTACCCCATTTAGAGTCTCTTTTTCTATGTGTTTATTATTGTTATTTCTTTTTGCTTTCATGCATCATTCAAAGTATGAATGGGAGCAAATGAAACACTATTGCTCTTGTAATTTTGTCAAATCACAGGAGATAAAAGTCAAATTTGAGTTAAAGTATGTACAGAAGACTTCTTCCCTATAACAACAACAACAACAATAACGAATGTCTTGTCACTGCTCTAAGTTATTGGTGCCTTAATGAGTCCCGTGCTGTGATACTACATAGAAATGCCCCTATTATTATCTTTACTGGATCTTTTAAAAATGCATTTTCGCTATGATGCCATAAAAAAAGGATGGGCGATATTAGCACTGATTAATATTCCCACTTTTTTGAGTATTATTATATAATAAGAAGATATTTTGGCAATCCAACAGATGAGGTTTCTATAAAGGTTAATGAGATTTGAGTAGCAGACAGAGGGCTGTAATATGACCCTCTTTAGTGCACAAATATCACACAATTTTGTTGCATTTTTATTTGTACTCAGCTCTTTGTTCAGCATATATGAAATACACAATCAGGGCTGTAGTCCTTTAGTCCATTAAAATTGTCAGTGGAGTCTACTAATTATTTAATTAGGATTACAAGGATTTATATTGAGTACAGCAGGAAGGAGAAAGCATGGAGTGTGTGAGCTAGAGTTTAATCAGCTTTTTCACTTATAACATACAGTGTAATGGCTAAAGTGATTTAGCATTAGGAATTATACTGTATGTAAATGTTTTACTGGCATTAAAAAAAGGCTTAAACAACAAACACAAAGTATAGGCTGTTATAAAATTCAGGCCTCTTTCGGACCCAAATACATGACAGCTGACTAAGGCTGCAGCACCTGCAGTTAGTTTAGGCTCACCCTGTTCAGCTCAGGAGAGGCCTGTGTGTCCCACCCGGAGGTGATGGTCTCCTTGAGAGTCCTAGTTAAGGGTGCATGCCTCTTGAAGTGGTGTGCTAGAGAGCTGTGGTGGTTCAGGTGAGCTTAGTGAGGACAAAGAGGGGATAACAACATTTTGATACACATGAGTATATTCATATAAATCTCTGCAATATATTGTCATTGCTTTGAAAGATAAATATTGTGCTATATTGACTTTGACTGTTTTGAAAACTGTTGACTGTCACTGATGACTTTCGAGGTCAGTGCACACAGTATATGAAACGTAAACTCTGCTGTGACATATTTTCCTCTTTATTTCCAGAAGTTGTGAAATTTGATATTATTGTTTAAAGTTGGTTTACTGTATCGCAGCAACTTTTGTTTTGTTGTCAAACATATTGTGGATCCTAAGAATTGAAACATATTGTACTGTGACAAACCCTGTGATTTTCACCCATTATTTGGATTACCATGAAAGACTCATTTCTATTTTGGCTGAAAGTTGTTTTGTTTTGTTTTTTTTAGGTTTGGTAAGATATTTTCCTTGAGCAGTCACCCAAACCATTTGCTGCCCCCCCTTCCACAAGTATTTGTTGAGAATTAAGTTTTTTTTTTTTTTTTTTTTTTTCAGATGTGAAACTCATAAAAATAGGAAATAATTT
The DNA here is from genome assembly GCF_026225935.1 of Boleophthalmus pectinirostris. Lineage (NCBI taxonomy): Eukaryota > Metazoa > Chordata > Actinopteri > Gobiiformes > Gobiidae > Boleophthalmus > Boleophthalmus pectinirostris. The sequence continues at coordinate 22,820,224 of NW_026571115.1, read as the reverse complement.
TTCAACATCATCCTGCTTGACTTAAAATGTAGCTTTTGTTAGTGTGCTGCTGGTTACTGGTTTACAGAGAATAACTGTCTGTCTGGGTGCAGGACTTATGCAATACTTATGTAAAGACAATAAAGGTCAATGTTTTACCCTATAAAGCATACATATACGTTGTGATAAACAACCCAAAGGAACTGGCTGGTGGTTGAAATATATTGTTGCCTTTATTTCCTCTGTGTCTTTCTTTATTATTTACCCAATCCTCATCACTTTGGTTCAAATGCTTTAGGGCAAAGGCAGAAGAAGTGTCTATTGATCATGTCATAGCATTAAAGCCCTTTAAAGTTAAAGGGAAATAAAGCATGTCATTGATATGTGTGTAAACATTGTAGCCAGGTGGTTATGGCATTTCTCTTTCAACATGTCAGAACACAAACATTGATCAAGTAATGGATTCTTTCTGGTTCATTTGTCTTGGGTTTAGACACACTTTAAAGTGAACTTTCTCATCCTCATCACGTTCCCATGGTTTTCTCACTGTGTTGTACAGACACATATCACCTCCTTAGGTTGGCACATGGAGCATGTCCTTCTTATAAAGCCTGGATTAGGAGTGACCACAGGCTTTATTCATTAGCCTCTTCAATGGATGATACTTCATTATTTTAATCTAACACACTGCCCTTACCAACCTGCTCACCGGGCATATCCCTACAGCTGCTTCTAGATTAAACTTCTAAAGATTTAGCAATAAATCTCATACAGGATTTCTTCAGCAGAACCTGCACTTTAAGAGATTTCTCTAGAAAGGTCAAACTCTTTGATTCAAGCTCAGCTGCATACTTTAGCTTGTATGGCAAAAATAGAAAGCCGTTAAGAGGACAAATGATTCTTTTTGATGTTTGCTCTTTCACTTCCCTCCTCTGGGTTCATCAAATGTGCTCTCCGTTCTTATACTTCATCTCTGTGTACCTTGTACCTATATATCTACTTATAGAAGATATTGGTATACACCTAGTTAAACTATTGACAGTTTTGACATGAGATGAGTATTCACATACTATAAGTATTGACACTGGTCTTTATTGGCATAAGGTCCAATCTAATCAATAGTGTGCATTCATAGCTTGTCTTGGAGTCAGTAAGAGCCGAACCCCAGCAGAAATGAGAGTAGAAGGAGTGTGCTGTGAGGACCTGTGAGGAGCTGTGTGAGGAACTGTGTGAGGAGCTATGTGAGGAGCTGTGTGTGGAGCTATGTGAGGAGCTGTGTGTGGAGCTGTTAGGAGCTGTGAGGACCTTTGTGTGAAGCTGTGTGAGGAACTGTGTGAGGAGCTGTGTAGAGCTGTGTGAGGAACTGTGAAGAGCTGTGTGAGGAACTGTGTGAGGAGCTATGTGGAGCTGTATTTAGGAGCTGTGAGGACCTGTGTAAGGAGCTGTGTGGAGCTGTGTTTAGGAGCTGTGTTTAGCTGTGAGGAGCTGTGTGGAGCTGTGTGAGGAGCTGTGTGGAGCTGTGTTTAGGAGCTGTGAGGACCTGTGTGAGGAGCTGTGTGAGGAGCTGTGAGGAGCTGTGTGAGGAGCTGTGTGAGGAGCTGTGCGAGGAGCTGTGTTTAGGAGCTGTGTGAGGACCTGTGCGAGGAGCTGTGTGGAGCTGTGTGAGGACCTGTGTGAGGAGCTGTGTGAGGAGCTGTGCGAGGAGCTGTGTGGAGCTGTGTGAGGAGATGTGTGTGGAGTTGTGTGAGGAGCTGTGTGTGTGCAGAGATGTGTGTGGAGCTGTGAGGAGCTGTGTGAGAGGATGTGTGAGGAGCTTTATGCCTGTGAGTCACAGAGGAGGAAGACAAACTGCTCAGAGAAACAAAGTCTGATGGCAGAGGAGGATCCCTCGGCTTCTATCTGTCCAACCCCCCCTCCCCTTCTATGTAAACAGACCAGAGCCATGGAGGGGCGCGCAGCTCACACTGGAGGAATGTCTGGTATGGCTTCACTGGCCGGGGGAGGGGCCCTGTGGCTGTTAGGTTAGAGGTTAGGAGGCTGAAGGGAAGAGCGGCCAGTGGATGCTTGTTCTTACTTAATCTTAAAGGTTAGGACCTTTAAATGTGTCACAGGCTGTCACTGCCAGATCGTGGAGCTAAAATAAAACACCGGGCAGATAGAAGAGAGAATGCCTCTTTTAAACTGAATAACAGTGCACTTTGGAATTGTATGTGGAATTACTGCTCGATGATGACTGATACTACATATTATTTTAGAATCTAGGTCTTAGGGCTGTACTCAGAATATTAATACCTATGTAGCAATACAAATGTGCATATCAGGATACTTTTAAACTACATAAATGCATCATAAATTGCAGTTATACATTTATTAACCTGCTGAATGTACTAAAGCTGCTGGGCTGAAAAGGTGACTTATTCATAGGACAATTGCATTCATCACATGACGTTCCATTTAGTTTTTCGAAATAATAGGATATCCATGTATCAGGACACGTATCTTATTAAGGTTCAAGCATTGTAATATGGGGGATATCATGGAGCCAGTATCGGGGTACGTTTTGTGAGGTATGGTGAGGTACTTGGACATACACAGCCATTTTAGAAACCAGGGCTGCTGATACGTTCTGATGATAGTTTGGGGTTGATATGTGAGGCAGATTACATTTCCCCAAATTGTATGATATGAAAGTACTATAAACCCCATTGCCTATATAAGAAAAGCCTAATAATAAAGAACTATGATTTTATCCCCTACAGCCTTTTCACTGCAAACTGATAAGGGACTGTTTACATAACCACACATCACATCACATCACACGTTTATAATGTTTTGATATCTGATTAGTCTGTCTTTTACTCAACAATGAGCTACATGCCAACTGAATCACATTTTGTCAAAAATGCTGGAGGTAGTTTATGAGACGGTGAGCCATTCTGCACTAATAAATACTGGTCGAGTTGTTTCAGGGATAAATGACAGCAGTCAGTATGTGTCCATATTTATATATCTAATTGTGATCTTTCTGACAAGCATTGTGATTGTGATTAGATTTACATTTCTGCATGTGTTTGTGCATGTCTAAATGATAAGAACTACAGTTTATATGCAGAATAAGTCAGGACATTTTGTTGTCTGTGGAGAAAATGATGGTAATTCAGAAATTGCAGCCTTTCAGATTTGCTAATTACGTCCATTCAACTTTTTTGATTCGATTGCAGTTAATCTTGCAGCCCTACAGGCAGCTTGCAGCTGAGGAAGTATACAGTATATGTAGAGTTATTTATTTTTATGTTTGGGAGAAAAATCACAACTCTGCCTGGTCACTGTGCAGTGGCTGTGATTTGCAGGACTCACAGAGCCAATTGCTACAAATGTGTATTACAACATTTCCATCATGGTTTCTCCTCACACCACATCATGAGTAATTCGGGAGAAATTCAACATGACTATTGCATTTTACTGAACAGCGTTGTGTAAACAGGGCGGAACAAAGCGGTGTATGATTCTGGGCCTGTTTTTGTGTTAATGTTGCACTTAAAGTCTTGTTTCCATGGGTTCACTGTGGAGCGGGTCTTCAACTGTACCAGGCCATTTCAACTGTACCAAGATAATTTATTTAATCAGATTTTGATTACTTTAATTTTATTAACGCTGGAAAAACATAAATTATTTTCATTCTAAATTTAAATTTAAATTTTCAACACACATATTTTCAAGCCCTCAAATTCAGCAGTTAAAATTCAGTGTAAAAAAATTGCAGCAAAGATCTATGGTGCCAAGGCATAAGCAATTGATCATGTATGACTGAAGAGGACAGAGGCTGCCTGTTTCCAATTGGCAGGCTGGGCTTATAATTAAAGAATCCAAGAGATTTTGATTTTGATTCATTCAGACCAATGAGATTGGTTCCCTATAGCATTAGATCAACTCACTTAGGATCAATTGCTTATTCACTGGCATCCTGGATTTTTGCTGTGAATTTTTTTTTCTGTGAATTTCACACTCTGAATTTTGACTGCTGAATTTCAGGGCTTGTAAATATATGTGCGCAAGGCTCGCTCCAATACTGAAATATTTTATTTTTAATACTGGAATATTTTTAGTGAATTGCTGAGATTTGTCTTTGTTATGTTTAGTGATGTCAGTAGTCGCAGTAGTCATGCCTGGAGCATGGAAACACATTTGGCTATAAAAAAAAAAAAAACAACAACCTGAGGGAGAGCTTCAAGAAGAACCAGTCAAGGGACCAGAGCTAGGCAAATGTGCATCAAGTGGTGTTCAAAAAATGTTCAAAGGTCAGAAAAGTCCTTGATCTCTTATTTGAGAAGTTGTCCCAAAATAAGAGACTATAATGAAGCTTTAAGGCTGATAGTGAATATTGTAAAAGAGCCTGTAAAACATTCAGTAAAATAAAATCTGTAAGACTAAGGTCAATTAAAGCAGGAGCCCGGTATAATATATACATACACTTATTCTATATATATATATATCCTTACATTTTATTAAAGAGTGTGCACCAATGATCATAGATCAATATGAATAGTGCATAAATTCGTAGTTATCAGCATTTCTATTGATGACCATTCTATATTGCTTTTAAGAAAACAAAACAAAGCATTGATCTCAGAAAAAAAAAAGCAAGCACGTTTTACCACAGGGATTGTAATACCATGAGCACCATCTTGAAGATGCACATAATATAATCATAATCATTTTATTAAATGTCATATAACATAATGTAATATATAAACTTCTATGTAAGACAAGAATCCTATGCATTTCAGAGGGCATTTGTAGTGGTCTAAACAGTTTTATTACATAATCAGACAGATATTAAGTTATTTGCAAAGAACTAAAATAACTGCAGTCTATTCAATTTGCTAATACAGCCATTATCATTATTATTATTATTATCTATTTTGTATATTATTACAGACAACATGAAATTTTCCAAACAGAAAAGCTGACAGCTTCATATAGCCGTTGTCAACATTGACAGTTGGATTGATAACTGCTGTAACAGTTTCATGCAGTACAATCTTAAGGCATCTTTTAATGAGCGCTTTCTGTCTGTGCTGTACAAGTTTTCAAACAGGCGTCCAGATGTTTGGACCCAGATTTTTAATAATCAAAATTATATACAGTATATTCAATGGACAGGTGTACTCTTATTGATAATACAATAAATTATTTCATTTATTTATATAGCACATCTCATGTACTTTTGGCCTATATGCCATCATGATTTGTGTACATTGATTCATTATCATATTCACCTTTTGCTTGGAGATTATTGATTTATTTAGTAACTTATTTGTGAGAGAGGAACCTTCATATGAATCCACTTTAGAACAAATAATCAGTGGTGGTCATACCAAGCAGCAAACACTTTGGACAGGTGCAATTATTGAAATCTTAATGTTGTCTGTTAAACCAGTAAATGTTCAGAAAATTGTTTTATTTTTGTATCAGTTAAGCCAAATATACCTCGTGGGACTATTACGCTCAAGTCATGGACAACAATGTGTCAAGGAATTCCGGAAACTACAACAACTGGAATCGAGGGCACGTTTCCGTAACCATTTCTGATTCAATTTGGTCTGAAATAAGACTTAATAATATAAATTATTTAAGCTGTTTGAATTTGTAAAATAGAATACAATGTGAGCTGAATTTTAATTGTAATAAATACATTCCAAATGCATTTGTGAAACCTTTCAGAAAAAAATTGCCCATGTTGCAGCCTACAATATACTATATAAGATTTTAAAATGTTGTTTAAAAAAAAAAAGGTGTCCTATCAATGCAATCATTGACAAGAAATATAAAATATTTTATATTTTTGGATTGGGAGTTGCTATATGCTTTTGTTGACATTTGCAACATTTACGCAATAAGATTATTTCACACAATGAACTAAAACAATCTTTCTAATCCACTCTGTTTACAAGACCTTTACACACACTCATTCTTCACGGTTTTTGTGTTTCTGCAGCCATAGAGACTGAGAGCACGAGTTCAGGGGAAGACCTCCTAGTGCCCAGCCCCCCTTCACCTCCCCCTCCACCCCGTGTTTACAAGCCCTGTTTCGTATGTCAAGACAAATCTTCTGGATACCACTACGGCGTCAGCGCATGCGAAGGATGCAAGGTACGAATATTATCCATGAGTAAAAAATAAAATCTCCTCGCTCTTGTAGCAGTATTTACTTTGATGGAGTGTGAAAGAAGCGGCCCTGCATTTGCATAATGTGACGGTGCAGAGGTCGTGACCTTTACACCTCCTGCCAGATCTGTAAGCCTCTTTGCTTGATCTAATCCTATGCACAAAGAATGGGCGCATGCAGTCAGCGTCTACCACTGTGATGTTGTGTTTTCATGATGATGCCGTGACAGTAGCTCATCAGCAAACTAAATCATTCACTCTTTGATCAAACAGGGGATTAGCACGCACTTAGCACGTTCATCCTTAATAGCAAAGGGGCACTTGGTCAACAGGTTATTTAGTTTAGCTTTTATTTGTGCTTTTCATTTTGGCACGCTTTTTTATTCATCAGTATTAAAGTTCAATTTTTGTATACATATTAACCGAATATAAAATGATTGATTTTCCAAATTACTCAAAATCATGGCCACATAACATTATATTTTGTGTATTCTGTGTAGTTTTGTGACATGACTATGACATTTATCTTCAAATTATAATGAGCCTTAGACATGCTCTTTAACTGTTGCTTTTCCTCTTTAGGGTTTTTTTCGAAGGAGTATTCAGAAGAACATGGTGTATACATGTCACCGGGACAAAGTGTGTGTCATTAATAAGGTGACGAGGAACCGGTGTCAGTCGTGTCGTCTTCAGAAATGCCTCGATGTTGGCATGTCCAAAGAGTGTGAGTATAGCTGTGCCGGACCTCATGTTAGCAAAATACGACACTAGCAAAAACCTGTAAAAACAACATGGTACAACAAATGAAAATGCAGGAAAAACTGTGCTGAGCGACTTCAAACAGAAATCAACAAAAATATCTAGCATGGTTCAGTGCCTCTTTCTAAGGTCTGCTGCCAGTTTGCATTAGCGCTACTGCATGTTAATCTTGATATGTATCTCCCCCTGGTGCTGTGTCTGTGACAATACAAGTCACTGTTTATCTGAATTTTTTTTTTTTTCTTAACTTGAGGCAACAAAAAGAGTGTGTTTTTTTCATTTAATTACATTTTTTTGTAAGTTGTAATATTTTGTGTTGGTGTTATTTCAGAACAGAGGCATGTGTTCAACAATTTACTACTGCAGTGTAATACTACAAACTAAGGCCTGAGCTTTTCAAAATGTGTTTTCTTTATGTTAAGAGAAATAAGAATTAAATATGCCGTTGAAAATATTGCAGACAGAGCAAGTCTTCTATAAATTCATTACACCTTAAAATTTAAATGACCTTTTATGTGACCATCATTGTGTTCATCAGTGGTACGTAATGACAGAACAAAAAAGAAGAAGGAAGACAAGAAGCAGGCTGAACCTGAAATGTACGTTCTGTCTGCGGACACCGAGGAGATGATTGAGCGAGTTCGGCGAGCACACCAGGACACCTTCCCATCATTGTGTCAGCTTGGAAAATACACAACGGTACTACACACACTCAACATTATACCACAATATTGACCATAAAGTGAGAATGCTATATCAACATTTTTTTCTCATTGGCATTCTTAGCATATTGGAAATGGAAATACCCTGTGTAAAATCTATGTATAGTCTATGTATAAATTACTAAATATACATTTGTTGGTCTAAAATCTGTATAATTTTTACTTACTTCCTATTTTCTCCCTTCTCAGAATAACAGTTCAGAACATCGCGTGGCTCTGGATGTGAACCTGTGGGACAAGTTCAGCGAACTGTCCACAAAATGCATCATAAAAACAGTGGAGTTTGCCAAACAGCTCCCAGGCTTCACCACACTGTCCATCGCCGACCAGATCACGCTGCTCAAAGCTGCGTGCCTCGACATACTGGTCAGTTTGTTCAAAAACATAAGCCACATCCAGCTGTGCTTAAAGGACACATAATGCAAAATGAGCTTAACCATGTTTGACGAATCCACTCCTTCTGAGCACTCAAATCACATGCAATTTCTAATTTAAAGATTGTTACGTCATTGTTTTAAGTCAATAAATCATTGCCAGACTCGTTTCTGCAATGAAATTGCATTCATTATAACAGCTTCTGTTTGCATGTTACAAAAGGTGGCCAGTAGATGGCGCCCTTATCCCAGTTCCCAATATAGGGAGCAGCATCTGTTGAACCTGTACAAACTTCCAAAGCATGAAAGCAAAGAAAATGTGCTCAAGAACATGTTTAAAGACCAATAATATCACTGGTACAAATTTGTAATGTGTGTTTGACTATAGCGTGACTAAATGAGTTTTAAAAATTCTGCTGTTTAATATTCTACCTGGCAGGCTTAATGATTTTCTCTTTTGTTTTCATCTGTTTTGTCAGTAGCCAAAAACGTAATGGTTATATTACATCATAAATTTGTCAAGTATAAGTCAGCTAAAATACTCGTTATGTAAAGAGAAGCAGGCAGAAGTAGGTAGAAGTAGAGAAGTAAAAGTAGGTAGCTTTTCTGACACCAGCGTCTCTGGGGATTAGGACTGCTAAATTATGGCAAAATTAATAACCATAATTATGTGAGTCAAAACTGAAATCACAATTATGTCAAACGATGGCTTCTATACTGCCAGTATTAACCTGTAGACAAAGCACAGACCTTTTGCCACAAGGTGGCAGGCCCTAGACCAAAAAGGTTACCTTTAGTAATACACCTTAAGTAATCTGGTATTTCAAGTATTTTAAGTTAAATTAAAGTAAAAATGTTAAAGTGACTTAATCTTTGTAAAAAGTCTGCATTGCCTGAAGGTAACCCCACATCTTTGTCCTGTGATAGATTCTGAGGATCTGCACACGTTACACTCCAGACCAGGACACCATGACCTTCTCGGACGGTCTGACGTTAAACCGCACTCAGATGCACAATGCGGGCTTTGGGCCACTCACAGACCTGGTCTTCTCCTTCGCCAGCCAGCTGCTGCCTCTAGAGATGGACGACGCAGAGACGGGTCTACTCAGTGCCATCTGTCTACTGTGTGGAGGTACTGCACTCTTTATAAAGAACTTGAGACCAGTTTTTGGAGATCCCTGTTTTAATGTTTGTGTTGTATTTGTGTGTGTTTTCGTGTGTGTTTCAGATCGACAGGACTTGGAGGAGGCAGATAAGGTGGACATTCTTCAGGAGCCATTACTAGAGGCCTTAAAGGTAGCATAAATCATTTTCAATTGCTAAGTTTCAGTTTCCTGTTTTAAGGCATCATTTTGATAATTCATTCATTCTTAAGATCATTCAAAGATGTAATATTGTACTTTGAAGGAAATTTTTCATCACTCTAAAACCCAAGACTTGTTAATATCATCACAAATCTTTCCTTAACAGATATATCGTCATACAGATTTTATACAGAATTGCTATTAATGTAATGCTGTTAAGACATTTCATTTTATGGTGTCAAAGGTACAGTCAAACATCACCAGAGCAGTAATTTTTGGACAGGACATATTTTCCCTAATATTTTTGTTGTATTTTTGTATCTAGTCTGAAAGCATGTAAGACTGAAAGCCACCAGTGTTATAGTAATATATAGTCAAATAGTCAAATACAATGACAGGTGTAATGTGTTCCTCTTTATCCATTGTTGTAGATTTATGTGAGGCGGAGGAGGCCTGAAAAACCATGTATGTTCCCCAAGATTCTCATGAAGATTACAGACCTCAGGAGCATCAGTGTGAAAGGTGAGACTCACTGTCTCACAGACTTTCTGCAGCAGTTTGTTTACAGATGTCTAGAATCTAAAGCCTCATTTTCACCGGCATGGTTCGCACTATTTACATGTTGCCTCGCGTGTGTCACTATTGGCGTGCTGCTGCTGATCATCCAGTGACCTATGGAAACAAGGCTTTATTCTCCACACGAAATTAAATCGCTTTTCATATTTTGTGTAATCAAATCTTATCATTACTAGGCCACATTATTACAATTAACAGTACTAATGTTCAGTTCAGATTTGAGTCACTATTTTGTGGAGTTGAGACTTGACCTGATAAAATGGGACTATGATTTGGGACTCAGGGGCTCAGGACATGACTCAGACTTGACTTGAGACGACTTGATGTTTCTCCTAAAAATATGAATGCTGTTGTTTTTTATTTACTTAGATAACTTTCAGCATTTCATTTTATGGGAATGAAGTGTAAATATTTCTGTATTTGTGACAAGGACTTATTTTTTAGATTAAGCATTAACAAGAATCAGATAAATTGCAAAAGTTTTATTTGGTAAATTATCGAATGACATGAAAGGACTTGAAGCTCAAAGCAGAGGACATGGACATGGGCATCTTTGACCGAAAACTTGACTCAGATTTTCCTGTCTTTGACTTGGGACTGGACTCAAAGTGAATTCCTAAAGTTTGGTAATGTTTTGCCTGTGCTTGCAGGAGCTGAGCGTGTGATCACTCTGAAGATGGAGATCCCAGGCTCCATGCCTCCACTCATCCAAGAAATGCTGGAGAACTCTGAGGGTGATGGACAGAAGGGACACGGTGCAGGAGGAAAGGGGAGGGCACCTAGAGGAGACAAGAACAGCCTCAACTCCCCCAGCGCCTCACCTCCTCCATCCTCCCCCACCCCCTGCTCTTCACCAGGCTCACCCACAGCTTCTCCCTCCACATGAAGACCGGTAGGGCCAACCACAGCACAGGCCTGGTACCAACGCTTCCACAAAACCACATCTGACCTCAGACCATGCCTCCACTGCTGCAGAAAGAACAACAGGGGGCCACAGATTGCTGTCACTGCCGGACAACAGGACTTTAAAATGGGCAAACTATATGCATAAGTTAGCCACTTTTATGCTTATTTGGTTGTTTCATTTTATTATCTTGCATTCTTCAAATTGTGAAAATATAATTTAAATCAACAGTTGCTGACTAATTTGACAAACAAAAAGTAGCTCTAAAATTAATGATGCTTGATAAGGAGAGAACTAAACCTTCACTCCACCACTCACTGCTTTATAGTACTTACAAAGGTGAAGAAAATAAATGAAAATCAAACAAATGGCCAACAAATATCATTGCTTTTCTTTAAGAATTTGTTCTATAAAATATATCAATCTTGTGCCTGAAAGTACAATATACTTAAGCCCCGATGAAATATGAAGCATGTGCCTGCTCTCAGTAATTACAGTTAATAGCCATAATATAACAGTTGAAGACCTTTATAGTAACACCTTTCTCCTACAGAATTCTGAGTTATAATTCATCTTAATTATAATCATCATTTGAAATTGAATAAATAATCATTGCACAGTTGAAAAGGATAAGCAAAAAATGATCTTCAGCAATGTTATGGTTAAAACCTGCTAAAATCTTTTTATTGTTATTTTCTATTTCAAAATGGCCATGTCTCAATTTGGAGAACATGAAATCCACACTAAACTAAGCATAAAAGTGGCTATGTGAAATGAAAAACAGTATTTGTGATTATTTGTGTTGTGTCCTCAGCAATACAGTATGTGCTCAGACTCAGTTTGTAAATGCATAAAAATGTGAGTAAACTTTAAATGTATTGTATGCAAAGTACCTATTTGTAATATAATGTACATATAAAGTGGTTGCGGGACAAGGGGATAACAAATAGTGACTGAAGCATTATTTTCCTAAATGTACATGTGTAAATATTTACTTTTTTTATCTGTACCTCACCTTTGACAAACATTTCTGTGTGTATGTATGTTAAGTATATTATCTTCCACTTCCACAAGTTAACTTTTATTTTCATTGGGAGGTGCAAAGAACAGCCTGTCTTCATTTAAAATTGAACATAACACAATATTAAATATTGTTTGTAAGTAAGTATGTTTGTGTTATTTCCATGGACAAATGAACTTTAATAATTGTTCTAATTATCTAATGATGGTCATGGCCACTGATAAGTGACTAAGATTCTAATCCCACCACTTTACTATTCAAACCATATTTTTCACTTGGATTTGAGTTTACATTAGAAATCTTACAAACATCTAGAACAGACTTAGGTATTGTTGCTGTTGGTCTTTTATAATAATGTCATAGCAGCAATATTTTACAAAATGAATTTACTGTATACTCCACCCTGAAGGTTTGACCAGTATTGGTATCGGTAACATTTGTGACATTGGCTATGTGTACCCTCTTGTGGTGACTGGTGAAAGTGAAGGTTAAGTGACTTGCCTTGGGTCATTTGTGATGCCATGGCCCACAAATGTGTCTTTATGAAGTGTATGGATCTATTACGTATTCATATGTTGATAAGCTTCTTACATGAATTTGATCAGTTTGCCTGGTTGCCTCTATGTAGGCTATCTTATGTTACAAAATGTCTTAATTCTGTTTTACCAGTGGATAAAATATCCAGGAACCACATCAAAAGGAACCCCTCGGGTCCCCATGAGAATCTTTAGGGACCCAACGTTGAGTTACTGCTGGCAGCATATTCATGGCAAAAGGCTATCTAATATGTCAGCTAAAAAGAAAAGGAAGGCAAATTAATTTATGCTTCTTGCCAGCAATGTACATGTAACCCGGTAGCTGTATCAGCTCGTGTTCTCTTATTCTTTTGTTAAACTGTTCTTGTCTTGGTCCTCGCACACAAGGAAAACCTTCTTCTTCTCCAGGGGATGAAGGGTTTCAGCAGCTACTCCTCCAGTTTAACACACAAAGCATTACCAAATCAATTCTATTGTCAGATGAAGAAAAAATGTAGAGCACTTCACTGAGTGATAGGACACACAGGACCTCTGCTGTCCAAGGACATACAGTCATGATAAGGTAATATCAGGCTGGGGCCCTGCGATCTCCAGTTATACCACATACAGTAGACAGGGTTAACAGGACAGTTAGTTTGTCTAGGCAGAGAAATTTTCAGAGAAATTTAGTTCACATTCCCTGTAAGAAGATAACATCCAGTACTACTGAAATTAATCTGAAACCTGCTGTGCTCAATGTCAGACCTTTATGTAACAAACCATTTTTAATTAATGATTTTATTTCTTCTTGACTTTAATCTTGACTTTATATGTTTAATTGAAACATGGCTTGACAAAACACAGGTAATGCAGTGCTAGTTTATTCAATCCTTCTCAATTTCAAATCTGAATCTGAAACACGAGCAAACAAAAAAGGGTGGAGGTGTGTGTGCATTTTTTAGAGATCATTTGGTTACACACAGGTTGTCATTTGGGGTGTTTTCATCATTTGAGTATGTTTCCTTCAAAATGTAGCTAAAACAATCACTCTCCACTCTACATAGTCATATACAAACCTCCTCAGCACTGTCAAAGTTTTATTGATGATTTTACTGAGATGCTTTCAGTCGTATGCACAGACCTATGTCTGTTATTCCTAAACCACTGGCTGGTCCTACAGTTGTTCGAAGGTGACACAAATGATAACACAGATGCACTGTTCATGGAAATGATACATTTTGAAATAACCTCATGTTCTAATGTTGATGATTTGTTGAACTCTGTGACCTTGAGTATTTTAAATGTTCTGAACACCATTGCCCTGATAAAGGTTAAAATGGTTAAAGAGGCAAAAAGCTCAGTGAGGAATGATGACTTGGTCAGGGCACAGAACAGGGAGTGCCGGAGGGCCAAGCGGAAACTGCGCAAGTCAAACCTCCAGATTCATTATTAGATTTATAGAGAAAAGATGCATATATACAACCACAGGTTGGGTAGAACAAGAGAGAGGTACTTTTCGGACATTATTGGAAATTGCAGTAACAACTGTTGTGTCCTGTTTGCAACAGTGAATAGGTTAGCAAACCCTCCAGCTCCACTGCCATCCATCCATCCATCCATTTTCTTCTGGGGCCGGGTCGTGGAGGCAGCAGTCTAAGCAGGGACTCACAGACTTCCCTTTCCACGCACACTTCCTCCAGCTCTTCCAGGGGGATCCCGAGGCGTTCCCAGGCCAGCCGAGAGACATAGTCCCTCCACTGTGTCCTGGTTCTTCCCCGGGGCCTCCTCCCGGTGGGACATGCCCAGAACACCTCCTGAGGGAGGCGTCCAGGAGGCATCCGGAACATATGCCCGAACCACTTCAGCTGACTCCTCTTGACGTGAAGGAGCAGTGGCTCTACTCCGAGCTCCTCGGACTGAGCTCCTCACCCTATCTCTAAGGGAGCGCCCAGCCACCCTGCGGTGGAAACTCATTTCAACCACTTGTATCCGCAATCTTGTCCTTTCGGTCATTACCCAAAGCGCACGACCATAGGTGAGTGTAGGAACGTAGATTGACCGGTAAATCGAGAGCTTTCCTTTTCGGTTCAGCTCCCTCTTCATCACAACGGTTCAATACAGCGACTGCATCACTGCCGACGCTGCACTGATCCACCTGTCAATCTCATGCTCCATCCTCCCCTCACTTGTGAACAAGATACTTGAACTCCTCCACTTGAGGCAGGGACTCTCCACCCATCTGCAGATGGCAAGCCACCTTTTTCTGGTCGAGAACCATGGCCTCAGATTTTGAGGAACTGATCTTTATCCCAGCAGCTTCACACTCGGCTGCAAATTGCCCCAGTGCATGCTGTAGGTTCTGGCTTGAAGAAGCCAACAGGACAACATCATCGGCAAACAGCACAGATGAAATCCTGTGGTCCCCAAACCGGACCCCCTCCGGCCTCTGACTGCGCCTAGAAATTCTGTCCATAAACACAATGACCAGAACCGGTGACAAAGGGCAGCCCTGGCGGAGTCCAACATGCACCGGGAACAGGTCTGACTTACTGCCGGCAATGCGAACACAGCTCCTGCTCCAGTCATACAGGGACCGGACAGCCCTTAGCAAAGGGCCCCGGACCCCATACTCCCAGAGCACCCCCCACAGGACACCACGAGGGACACGGTCAAATGCCTTCTCCAGATCCACAAAGCACATGTGGACTGGTTGGGCAAATTCCCATGAACCCTCGAGCACCCGATGGAGAGTGTCCTGGCCGTGGAAGTTGTACAAATATTACTTAAATTTTTTTCCCACAGCCTATTAACTTTGACTCCATGACCTTACCTTCTCCCACTTAAATTTTGTTAAAGGAACTGTATGTAACATTTTAAATTTCATAACACTAACACACTTGACCTGTGCCTGTGTCTCCAGCTACAAGGTAAACCCGTTCAAATCAAATGTAGCTTTTACTGATAATAAATGTAATGCTGATTTACTCTTATTAATAAAACCAAAAACGTTGGCCATGATATCACATTTATTTAAGTTATAACTTGATGTTTTGGTTGTCAAGATGATTATCCAATCAGAAAGCAGAATCAGCCTCACATCTCATTTGGGTTGCCAGTTTTAGAGCTGAATCCAGTTGTCTTAAATCTAAAAAGACTCTCTGATCTGAATCCTTCACTACCTAAACTCCAGCAGTAGAATAATACCTGTTGTAAATATAAATCATAGTTTTACACCAATCAATAATCAATTGGCAAATTGATAAAGAGAAACTTATGTTAAAAATTACTGTCTATCGTATCATCATCGCTTCGTGAGCCATTGAGAATCATATTGCATGAGAGACCATGCGATTCCCAGCCCTACAATTCACCAACTTAAGGAATCTGGTTCATGATTGGCGATGGAGGGGAGTTAGTCTAGACAAGTTTGCCAATTTGGTTTAATTATAAGTGCCAAAAGTTATTAAATCACTATGCTGGTTGGTTGTTTAAGACCAAAATTGCTTTATTTGAAGAGAATTCATCTTGACACAAAGCATGGTACAGACAATAGGGTGGGCCAGCCCTGCCATGCTTGTGTGAATGTGATGTGATCGGTGGTGGTTGGATGGGCGTAAAATTACATCCCCTCATCTGTCAGACAGCCCCAGGGCAGTTATGGCTATAGCCGTGATTTAGGAATGAGCAAGAATCGGCAAATCTGGCATTGAGAAACTTAAATAGTTTTAACATATTTCAGAATTACACTACCAGTCAAAAGCTTGGGCATGTTTTTTCATTAATTTTTCTTCTTTATTTCCGTGATTATTTGCAATATAGGTTCTCAGTGAAGGCATCCAAACAATAACTCAAAATAACTCAATTCAGTTTTTGGCATTTCTTGACCCTGACATGGCACACCTGTGAAATGAAAACCATATTCATGGTGACTTCATCTTAAAGCTCACTGAGAGAAGACCAGTTGTGTGCAGCGCTGTCAACAAAGCAAAGGATGTCTATTTTGAGCATTTGAATCTAAAACATGTTTTTAAATTATTTCACTTTGTTTCTTAACTACATAATTCTATATCTAGAGTAATCATAGTAAACAGTAAACAGAAAGTAGTAAACATTAAGAAAATAAACACTAAATAAATAGGTGTGTCCAAACCATCAACTGTATAAATGGATACAGCCAGCTGTTGCGTTCCAAATAGGAAGTGAGCATGGGGTCACTTCCAGCTCTGTCAACTTTGGCTCAACTTTACATTGAAAAATTGTCACCCCTCTCTCTGTAACTGCTGCAGTGAAACTTGTCATTTCGGTCTTAAAATGTTTGCATTAATCTGCTCTACATACAGGTTTTTATTTAGCTGTTTGATCCGTTAATAAATTCCTATTCCTTATATGCAACAAATTTGCCTTTATAACTTCAGCCTCGGTGAGCTACATTTGACTGGAACTGAACACTAGGGTGACATCGCACTCCCTTAGTTCACTTCTTTATACAGTCTATGGTCCAAACTGGTAGAGCCTTCACGTCTGTTCTCATGAAACAGCTAACACACTCTCAATACCTTTAATAGTTAGATAAATATCATGAGATCTATCAAGAGATCATTACATGGTGAGCAGTGTAAACTCCAAACTCTTCTACAATCCTGTGAACGACTAGCTTTATTGTGAATAAGAACTAAGTAACTAAGAAATAAGCTTCTTCTGCTCCATAATTGAATTAGTCAGCTCATTACGAATCATGTTAACTATAGTACCCATAGAACTATACACAAATATACATACATAATTGTAACGTAGGTTGACCGTGAGCAGCTTGGGGTTCAGTGAGCAAGGTAAAAAACAAATCCAGACACAGACAGGGAGTTGTGGTCCACGGTTTACTTTTGTTTTTTCAATGATTACAAAAGTGCAAGTGCAAAAAGTGCAGGGTGCAAAATGGAGGCAGGCAGCAGTTTCCTCTCCAGCAGCAGAACACAGACTGATCTTGAAGGCGCCTTTTATGCCGGTCCTACTGATTGGATAAAACCACTATGCTAAAACAGGGATGGTTAAAATTATCATTAGCGTAAAACTAAAACCTAAACCTCCATAAAACAACCCAAAACCCAGATAACTATTAAAACCACCGACTATATACATAAAACCCTAAAACCATTACACCAATTAAATGTTAAAACCCATAAACCAATAAAACACCTAACCTAAAACCCCTGTACAAAATGTTACACGTGGTCCAGCCCGGAACCATAAAAGAGGGAGCTCGTTTCCAGGGGACTCTTTTCACACCTGAACAGAAGATAAAAAGGGGAGGTAAGTAAAAGCAGATCCACCATTCATTAAAACACAATAAAATACACTAAACACATCAACACTTAAAACATTCTAAAACAGATATTGCACCATATTTATTGCACAAAGTCAATTTAAAATGTAATTTGTTATTGTCTCCCTTTTCCTCCAGGGACAAGCAACTTCCAATTAAAGTGCTGTGCCTCAGGAATAAAAAATGGTTAAAGGAAAGACAATAAATATTTTTTAAAACCAATTGTGTGCAATTTATTTTGTGATGTGCAAATATGTTAAAAGTGCTGTGTGCTTGGAAAGTGCAGTGTTTTAAAGTGCTCTAGTGAAGGGTGAAGGTGCTAAGTGTGGTTCTAGGGTAACAAACCAGCCTGTTTGTTACAATAATAAATAGAACTAAAATAGTTTCATGGTAGTATATCTGCATTTGTTAAACTTACCTTTGAAATTATGTCTTATTATCAAAATGGCACTTACTTTACTTTTTTCTAGATTCTTTGTAAATGTCTCCAAAAGATGACATAGGCTGCTACTGGCAATGACGTTTGGAGCTCAACCCATCAGAAGCAGAGTCTGGCGAACTGTGGCGTGGCCTTAGTAGGATCTATGGTAGATTAAAGCAAGCCATTTTAACATTTAAACGCTAAATTTGACTATCCGGAATTAACATTCGGGACTACAGCGTCTTTCCAACTAGTCATAATTTCATTTTGGATTTAGATTTAGATTTTGATTAGACGAAAAGACTGTTAGAGATATCTGCAATTCAGTTTTGACTAGGCAAAATGGAATTACAGATATCTGCTATTACATAATTGAAAACGACATTCAGCTCGTCACACATCATAAATGACAATTGCAGATATCTGTTATTCAGTTTTGACGAAGCAGATTAAAGATAAAGATATCTCAAACGTCATTATGACATCATGAAAAGAAAGCAGCAAATTGTCTCGGGCTAATGGCAGTGTACAATCTGTCCAAAAAGCCATTTGTCTCTAAAGCTTAACAACTGCCATGTTAAAATTAGCTTTTGTCTTTAATATAATTTTCAACGAACTTTCATCCATTAACAAAAAAGACCCTAAGATGCATTTTGGTCATCTTACTGATAAATTAACTTTCCGTTAACAGCTACAGATGCCATGTGGAAATGCTCCGCTCCCGCCTAAAGTGGATTATTTGTATAGATATCTGCAACGTCATTTTGCCTAGTCAAACTCCAGTTCAAGGTATCTATATTTATATTTTGACTAGGCACAATGAAATGTACGGATATTTCCAGTTTCAGATATCTCTAATCAAAATTCATTACAACATATCTAAAACTTGATAAGAGATATCTACAACTAAATTATCTGTCTGAAACTCCAATTTGAGACATCATACGACATCATTGTGACTAGTTGTAATGCCAGTTAGAGATATCTACAACGTCATTTCGCCTAGTCAAAACTTTATTTAAAATATCTGAAATGGAGCATGTAGATATCTTCAACTGAAGTGAATTAAAGATATCTTGAACTTAAGTTATGACTAGTCAGAATCAAATTGTAGATATCTCAAACTGGAATTACAGATATCTGTAATTCAGTTGCTGATATCTGTAACTTATAATGTGGATATCCATAACTGAACTGTGGATATTCATAAATATGAAACCCATACAAATGAATGGCAAATGTGACGTCCTTTGCCCTGGGAAGAATGCCGTTGTGAATATCTAAAATGACAATTACGGATAGGAAGAATGACTTTGCGAATATCTGATTTTTTCTTTTTGACTAGGCAAAACTATGCCAGAGATATCTGCAATACATATCCGGTTTAGTGATTAAATGTTAAAACGGCTTGCCATACCCGTGCGCCCCGTGCAACGTGGAGCCCCGCCCCCGGCGCGGTCCTTTCGTCACCCGGGAGTCTACCGGGCACACCTTCGGGCCCGTCCCGACAAATGGTTTAGTCCTGGTCCTGGTTTAGTTCTGGTTTAGTCCTGGTTTAGCACCCCAGCGCTCCTCACTTCTTTTCCGTGCACCGCGCACCCCCCTCTCCTCACTTCTCCGTGCACGGAATCGCCATGGCTCTTTATACTGTGTTTCTGTATAATAAGATGCTTTTATAACTATAAAATAATTATTGACGAATGGATTGTTTCACACGGAGCACTACTGACGGCCTAAGTGTGAAATGCACGGTCCGCCACTGAATTGCAGATATCTTTAACTGTCCTTTCGTCTAGTCAAAATTACTGTACAAATATCTCAAATTCCCACTATCCAAAATGAAATTATGCCTCGTTGGAAAGACGTTGTTGATGTCCAGAACGTTAATGCCGCAGTCAAACTTAGCGTTTAAATGTTAAAACGGCGTGCCATATTAGTAGGATCTATGGTAGATGTATGGTAGATCTGTGGTTGAGTCACGGATCATATAACATGTTTTTGGGGCATCCGTAAATTCGCGTCCTGTTTTGTGACGTAAACTTGTGACGTAAATCGCGCCTATTGAGACCTGTGATTAGTCGCACGTGCTGCTGCGCTCAAACGGTGTGAGGGTCAGCAGCTACACGTCTACTGTTCTACACTTACTCATTTTGCGTCTCTGCTGCTGAGGGAGCACCTGGCATTCATCTCCTGAAATGGAAAGCCATAGTGAGTATCTAAAACTATTGCTTTATTTGATTAATTTATTTTACTGGTGGGTCATTCCACACCCAATCTCCGAATGCCCCGAATTACCATGTTTTTGGTATAACATGGTAAACATGGCACCAAATTTATTTTATTCAATTTTTAACATGTAATATCTTCTAGAGCGTTCATCACAGAAGCTCAGTTTTAAAATTCCAAGTACACGGCATGTGTGGGAAGGTGTATGTTCAATACCAAACCTCTGTCTTTGAAACTGCACTTTCCACAGTCCTTCAAAGATAAGATAAGATATGCCTTTAGATGCCCTCACATTTGACGAGTAGAATTTTTGAGCAAAGTCAAGCCCCCAGAAATCTGTGATAAATCAAAAGCACATATGTAAAAGTCCATATTCTACAAGTACGTTTGCCAAATTTTAACCCTTGAAATTTTGAAGGATTTACCTTTTCTTCTGAAAGTGGCTCCTTGGACAACTCTGCTCAAAACAGGTTGGGGGGAGATGACAAAATATTTTTTTACTGACAAAACTATAAAACTAACTAAAATTTGAGACTTTTCCTATTGGAAAGTGTGTGAACCTCCTAGAATTTTTTCAGTCAAGTCTGAAATGGTCAGGCGGGGGCATTCGGAGATTTGACGTGTAATGACCCTGGTGTAAATGTGTCTTTTTCAATCATCAGAGGGTTCAAGTCACATTGAAATCTTAGAAACCTCAATTCACAATTTCATTGATGGGAAAATCAAAGATGGAATTTCTGTGGTAAGCCTGACAGCTATATTTAAATATAAGTGTAATTCCGTGGTAAATATGTAAAATTTCAGCTATATTTAAATATAAATGTAATACTTTTAATTTTTTGTGGCTGTTTACAATTTGTTGTGTTCAGGGCAGTGAAGTTCCTTTCTATGTGGTCAGTTTGGATGATGTCTATGAGAAGTATGTTCAATGGCAGACTCTTTTGCCCAGAGTAAAGCCTTTCTATGCAGTCAAGTGCAACACCACACCAACAGTGATCGCGACACTCAGAGCACTGGGGGCAGGCTTTGACTGTGCCAGCAAAGTAAATATTTTAAACCTATTCACATGCACCTCACTGTTCCCTTTTTAAAACCCATGCTGTGTATCAGAGGGAGATTGAGACGGTCTTGTCTTTGGGGGTGACCCCTGACAACATAATTTACGCTCCCACATCAGATACGCCTGTGCGTCAGAAGTGGACATGATGACTTTTGACTGTGAGAAGGAGCTCCTCAAGATCTCCAGCTGTCCCAAAGCAAAGTAAACATATTCTTTAGATCATCTTTGTTCATGTAACACCCATTTTAAGTCCAGTTTAAAAGAATCATTATCTTTCCAGACTGCTGCTCTGTATTTCAGTGGATGACTCCAAATCTCTTGTGAAACTAAATACAAAGTTTGGAGCCAAACTCTATGCTGTTGGAGACCTGCTGAAACGAGCTCTAGACCTGCACTTAAACGTCACTGGAGTCAGTTTCCATGTTGGGAGTTTATGCACAGACGGTGAACTGTACAAGATGGCCATAGCAGATGCCCGACTGGTCTTTGATCAAGCCGTAAGTAATGAATTCGATGGATACACTGCACTAAATAACACAAGTATTGTAATCTCCTGTTTACATGTTTGGGATAGATTTTAGACCTTGTGCTTTTCTGGTGTTTTTCTGTTGACATGAAATTTGGACAAGACTGTCAGTTTACACATCAACTGTGATCAGGAAAACACACCATTCATGCCGATCTGCATTTACATGAAAATAATTAGATGTGAGGAGATACTGTTTTAGTTGTGAAAGGTTGTAGTGCATGCATTTGTCCAGCAAACAGCAGTGTGCTCATTACTGATGCACTGCAGGAGTCTTTCCTCCTGTTTGCAACTTTGTGATAACCTTTAGACCTTGAGCATTTCTGGGGCAATGCTGGCTGACTTCAAAGCAAATGTACCACAGCCTTTCACACCTAAAGGAGTTTGTCTTCACACCTCATCGTTTACCTCTAAATCCAGACTGCATTAGGCATGAGTGGTGTGTTTTCCGGACCACAGTTGCTGTATAAAAAGGGCCTGAATACCAGTGGTCCTCAGGCCTGGGACGTGTTGGAAGTACTGTAAAAGTCATGTACTAGTACAGTGCAGAATGTGTGGGGTACAGGCAGCAGTGCGACTGCAGAAAAGAAACTTCTCTCCTTTGTCTTGTGATCATCTTTGTACCTTTTCAGAAAAGCTTGGGAATAGAGATGAAGCTGCTGGATATTGGAGGTGGTTTTAATGGAAAGACAAATTTTCCCATTACTTTTCAGCAGGGTAAACAAAAACGCTGGGAATAAATGAAGCGTTGGATGAATTCTTCTCCAGTGACAGTGGAGTGTGTATTATTGCTGAACCAGGCCGCTACTTTGTGGACACAGGCTGCACTCTGGCTGTAAACATATTCGCCAAAAAGACTGTCGACTATGATCTAACTCAAAGCAATGGTACAGTGCTTAATTTTATATGTGAAAGATGGTTCCTGATTAACAAAACAGCTTTAGGGAATATACCAAATGCCATTACTTTAATAAAAAACATTTTTTTCAGAAACTGGGAAATGCTCAGGTAAATCAATGATGTATTACATCAACGACGGAATCTATGGCACCATGAGTTTTAAAATATATCACGCTGAAGAGTACACATTTTCTCCTTTCCTTCAAAAGGTAACATTCATACACATTTTATACCATGTCTGTGTTGTATTTTTTTATAATGTGTTTCTTATAATTTAGGTGAAAAAGCCTAGATTCCAGTCTATTATCTGGGGTCCCACCTGTGACAGTTTAGACAGACTGACTCAGGCCTTATGGATGCCTGAGTTACATGTTGGAGAATGGCTCCTGGTTCACGATGTTGGTGCATATTCAATCAATATGGCAAGTGACTTCAATGGATTTGAAAAGCCTCACATTTACACTGTGGTGACTGCTCAAACCTGGGACATCCTGTCTCAACATTTTAAATAAGAGACGTCAGAATTTACTTGCATCTTTCTTTTTTTAAAAAAAAATACTATTACCACTATTATTGTTTTGTATTATTGTTTAAGCATTCCCATTTAAAGATGTTTAAATATTAATATATTAAATATTATTAATAATTACATATAATAATAATATTATAATATTAATAACTAGATTGAAACTCAATATCAATATTGTCAGTACACTTCTGTAGAACTCAAGAAACAGCTTTTATGGATTCTACCTTTTGATGTATTTTTTATTGCTGACACCCAGACCCATACTGTAAATTCAATAATAACCCCACACAACATGAAGATGGGAGTTTATTATTGAATTTACAGTATTGGTCTGGCCGTGTACTTTTTTTTTTTTTTTTTGCCATTGTATTTTTATCTGTCATTTGGATGTTGTAGACATATCTGTGGGTAGTGTGTGTATGTAGATTGTATCTTCTTGCTATATAAGCATTTTTTATATCATGCCATATATGATTTTAGTTTTTAGTGTCCTAATTATCATGTGAATGTTGCATGTCTATATACAAACATTTTTTATTTTATGCCTAGAAGAAGGCCCCCGTGCGGCCGAAATGCGCAGGTTAATGTAGTTTTCTTTTTAAAGTGCTTCTTTAATGTAGTCGGGAGTGTCTCGTCTTTTTTCTCTTTGCTGTCTATAAGAGACGTTTGCACTGCGATTCTGAAGAGGACCTGACCTGATACTTCACCCACCCAATGAAGCACTCATCTTTCTAATCATAGAATAATCTAATCCATCAGTTGGATCCATCGAAATTGACTTTTTCCATTCATCAAAAACAAACCTGGAGATGTATTTTGCTTCATTCCCGCTTGTTTCATTGATTCATTAATCCAAAGTTGTCTTCTCCGAGCACGCAAAAATGCTCTGTTCGCCCACTAAGTTGCAGTATAAAG
The DNA here is from genome assembly GCF_026225935.1 of Boleophthalmus pectinirostris. NCBI lineage: Eukaryota > Metazoa > Chordata > Actinopteri > Gobiiformes > Gobiidae > Boleophthalmus > Boleophthalmus pectinirostris. The sequence goes on along the minus strand of NW_026571115.1, from coordinate 22,796,005 downwards.
AAAACAACAGACTTCATAAACCATCGGACTCGTTCTTTAATTCATTAATGTATTTTCCCATTGTTTATTCCTCTCCTGGAATCTCCAACACCTAAATGCCTCATTGGAAACGAAGAGGAAGTTTATAAAGAAGTACATTTTCCAATTATAGACTGGTTAAGTTCTGACTATTAACCATTTTAATTCCTGTTCATGTCAGGTTTAGTCCTGTGAGACAACTGCGTTTGTAAAGTTTTACATTGAGAGAGCGGCAGCAGGGTACAGTAGCGTGTGAGTCTTAAGTCTAAGTGTAAGTTGAGGGCACCATTTTAACGCAACTACAGCCAAACTGAGATTTATTATGGGCATTTATATCCGGGCCTCATCTATTTAAATTACTAAGTTATATTATAATATTCAATAATAGAAAAGCTGCCGTGGCCTAAGATATAATGTCTATTCTCGACTTGACCACCAGATGTCGTTGTCCTACTGCTGTGTGCCCGCCCGCTCTACTGTCCGTGACTCCAAGCTTCCACCGAAGCCACAGAGCAATAGATCCACGCTTGACAGACGCACAGGAAGAGCCATACGCGCACTGGTCACGCCCCGGTCATGAATAATTCAACACCTCCTGTCGAGGCGAGAGCGGAGCAGGCTCGTGTCACCGGAGCTCCTCAGACGTCAGCCCGTGCCATTCTCACCGGGGAAATCAACAATAATGCTCACAGGATATTTCGCCGTTTGTCTTCGAATGTGGGACTATCATTTTCTGTGATGAACGGAACGAGGGAAGTGCGGGAATTCGTTTATCTACAGCTCGTGGTTTCCACTGAGAAGGGCACGCACTGAGGGGGTGATATTAACCCGACCGTGACCTACCTTTTATCTTCCGTCTCACAATACCGGGCGCTGCTGCAGCTCTGAGGTGCGTCTGGTGGATTTTTTACTTTCCAAAAACGATCCAAAACGTGCCGTAGTAAGACGCGTGCGCTTGTAGATGCTCCCTGTGGCAGACACGCCTCTAACCTTATAGAAACGCGAAAAGAGCGTGTAGTAATCATTATCCTCTGTATCCAGTGGTATCATCGCAATGCTATTTTCCTTGTTTTTTAGTCTAAGCTGTTTGAACGTGTCATCTTGCGATCTGTCCAAGCTACAGTCCACTGTCCAATCAGCTGCTGGGCTAATGACACTGTAGTAAAGGCTATCAGGTCAAAGATAAGAACATTTATGAGTATTTAGGCATATAAATTACATAAAGGTACACAGGATCCGTTTTCCAAGTGAGCACTATTTCATTAAAGCACACCATTGCAGACATTTGATACTGGGGCGTGTATTGTCTTTGCTTTGTGGTTTTACAGTAAACATGCACAGACATCCCATGCTGACTTCTGTAAAGGCTTCTTGGCTCTATCCTCCTCTCCTCATTGAACGTCGTGTGGAAGAGTGATTGCACTTTCCCGCCCTCCTCTCGTTGTTTTCTTCGCATTTTTCACACTTTTGGCTCATGATTCAAAGTGCTTGTTCTTCAGTGCTCGTCTCCCCGAGCCAGCTGGTGGTTAACAGTTGTTTTGGCAGGAAACAGAAATCCTTTGTGTGGAATTGAGAGGATTATCTCTCCATAAGGAATTTGTGTCATTAATCTACAGGCTATCTTCTGCTTTGGATCGATTAGATGAGGTATTTTTTTCAGGTGCCTTACCAGTTAATTCACTCACTGGTGCCATGTTTGTTATGTTGACACACCTGCAGAATTGTGAATGAGCAAGTTCATGATGTGTTTGAACCCTGCCCATCAAAGGTTAGCCTACCACAAGAAGGTCCCATAGAAGTCCTTTTAAGTGGAAAAATGTTCTGTCATCAGGTAAATTATTTACAGGGCAGGTTTGGTAGATTTCTCCTTTTCCTTCTTTGAATTTTACTAGACGTTTGTGGTACAGATGGGTGTAATCCCATGTTAATCTGCCTAGCCCATGCATTCTGGGTTTATCACTACAGCGATTTACGGACCTCCTACTATGTCCATCATTAGTTTAATTAGATCATTCAGTGAGTCAGTAGCGCTAATTAAAACAATACCAAATATATGGGGTCAGTTACTTGCTGCATTTACATTTGTACCTTACTGAATAATTTACTTGACCAGCTAGACTCTTTTGCATTCTGTTGAAATCCAGAGGGGTCTGGAACTGGACCATAGTGCGTGAAAACGTCCATCCTAAGGTGGGACAGGCCTAGATAGGCTGGTGCCACCTAGTGCCTCCGCTCAATTTCATTTCTCTCCAGCGACTAGGTCAGGAATCAGAATACACTAGACTATTCGCAAAAACCCCGGAAGTGCGAGTTCGGGCACCAGCCAATTAGCGAATAGTCATACATTCTGTGTTGGCAGTGATTTCCGAGATTGAGGATTTAAAGCTGGAACAAAGAGAATGTTTGGTGAACTTTATCAAGGGGAAAGACGGTATTGCCCTTCTTCCTACGGGATTTAGAAAAAGCTTAATATACCAGTTAGCCCCATTAGTGGCACATTACATACGTCATGACCAAATAGCAGCGATTGGTTAAATTAAAAAAAGTACCCGCCTATCATAGAGCGAACAGATCCTAATACTGTAAGGTTAGACAGTTTCTACAAAGTGAAACCGGCTGATGAATCAGGCTAGGGATTGGCCAACCACAGCCGCTAATTTGTAATCATGTGTTCCTCAAATGCAGAGGACATCTTCTCATCAAAATGATTGTATCATTGAGAACAAAATATAATTTAAGTTTAGTATTTTGATAGTTGATTCTGCAAACCACCATTTTTACTGGAACGGTTCATGCGTCTCTCTGATTGGTTAATCTGCTTGTCAATCATGGCCTCTACAATTGGGGAGACAAGGTACAGGTCAAGACTCACTCATCTTTGTAAAGTTTTGTCAAAGTGTGTGGTTCTGGCAGGTATTTAAATAATGTTGACAGACTTTGTGACTTCTCAGGCATAGCCTTTTATTGCTTTTCCAAAAAATGCTCCACAGTATGGCATTTATTTGTCCCAACACATACATAAATAAATGTATTTTTCTCTATGGAGACAAGCAATATTACTTTTATTTTTGCTATACAAGATAGTTTTTGTTTTTAGTGTGTTTAATGTCATACTGACAATCAAATACAGACCCTCCATCACTATGGTCATCCCTCTATTTTTTGCATGACATGCAAAGATGTGCATGACAAACATAGATTTTTATCTTTACTTTACTGTCCAGAAGTCTAAAAGTTAAATTCTTTGAATAATGCACTACATAGACTCTTCTTGCCTTTTGTTTTCTTTGAACTAACCTGAATAAGCAGAATTGCTTTCTTATGAAATCTGGGCGATGGAGCTGTATGTGGACTCATAATGCTGTGTGATGTTGGGATTACAGCAGGTAATGCACATATCATTGGAGCTGTGTGTCAATTTGCAAAGGCCCCTTCAGCAGTTTACCATCCTAAGCAGTTTAATGCATCCCCTGTCACTGTGCTCTACTGTGCCAGGGATATAAGCTTGGAGGCACAACCTGAAATATAATTCAGCCTGTTTACATCAAGGAAACAGCATTTATCAGCAGATGTGCCATGTTCAGCTCTTTCCTGGAGGTATTTTCATGGTATTATGGAATCTTGGGATAATATGGTCTCATGAGTGACAACTTCAGTTACCCTTCTGTGAACATATGTGAGACTAAGACAGCCTGTGTAAAACTGAACAGATGATGATTATCTACACCAGCATTAAATGTTAGTGTAAATAATCTACGTTATTAAAACGTCATTTATTTTCTCCATAATCATCGATTGTCAGATAAATCAAATGGAAACAAAGGACATTTTTAATCTCAAACCAATGTGGTAAATCCAGTTCAGTCAAATTGATTTCGATTCAATCTTTTATCAGTGTAGAGTAAAAACTATAGTTTACAGTAGGTTAACACGTGTCTATTGTAACAGGTGACTTTATCATTATCCCTTTGTTTGTTACTCCACAAAGGAAGTTTCTTTGGTGGCACTAGTTTCCTAAATGTGGACTGGCTGTGTGTCCTGAGCGATTGCAGGAAGTTGGGATTGGCTTCTCTGGGGAAGAGAGATAAGAGTCTAACTGTAGTTGAGCTAAAGGCAAAGTTTCTGCACACTACTTTTGCTAATAACAAAGCTCCATTTGAGAAGTCTACAAACAGTTCTGTATGCAGACAGCTTACATCTGCACGTCTGAGATGCTGTTTGAAACTCTGGTGAGTTTTTCTGTTTATTGCTATCCAAGTTTTTGTGCAGGGGACAAAAGAGGAACTTCCATCAAGTGTTAACGGAAAAGGAACCAGGGTGGCTAGTGTATCCCATCATGCTTTGAAACATGAATGCTCAGCCCTATCAGGAAGTATCCCACCAGTGTCCTCTAAAAAACAGTGTAAGCTGCAGATGTGGGAGCTGCTCATTTGAATGTATTTACATGTTTTTCATGCTGACATTTCTTTCATTCTTTTAATATACAGTTTTGAAACAGGAATGAAATAATCAGTGTGAAGAAAAATAGCTGTGCTTTTGTTGGAAGAGGTTAAAATACACAAATTCTTCAGAGCCTCAAAACCGCGGTGATGGGGTTATATATCGGATTAGAGAACATGCATGACAAACACACGGGGTAAACACACAAGTTCAAACATGTTCAGTGGATTACAGATGTTTCCTTTCTAGTTACTTTACAGCAATCATGTAGAGGGTGAAACCTGGAGCACGAATGACGATTGTGTACTCTTGTTATAATAGCCACATAACTTTACCACAGAAAGAGCTGCATTCTTCCAAAGAAGCAAAAGCATTTACTGGTGGATCGATGTTGCAGTTAAAAAAAAAAAAAAACTTGACTGAGCTTTGTTGTAAATATCTGGATATCATATATGAATATCAAAACTTCCTGCTGAGACGTTTCTGTAGAATAAGCTTGTAAAAACATGTATTCTGCTTGCAAAAACAAGCATACTCTCCTGAAACTTCTCAAGTATCATTCAGAAAACAGCGGACAGAGAGCAGTGTGACTGTGTGAATGTCGAGACAGTAAACATGACTAATAGTTCACAGGCTCACTGTGAATCAGCTCACATATGTCATCCACTCAAGATTCAGTTACACCATCTCAAAAACAAAAAGCAATTCTTTTCGGGATTCACAAAATGTATGTATTGAAGGTCTTCACTCTTCAGCAGTACAGTTAAAACTAAACTCAATACTAGCTTTCTCATGGATAACTTTTAAATCTTGTATTCTGGTCAAAATGTTTAAATATAACTTTGTGCTGTCTGTGGTGGTCTCTGTAATTTCCAGTAGTTGGTGACATCACACATGACTGCCCTGGTTACAGCCTGGTGTTTTGGATTACAAACATTTAGCCGCAGGGGTGGAGTTTAAACTATGGATACCTGTTAAACCAATCACAGTGTTTCTCATACCCCCAGACAGACAGACCCTAACCCTCCTCCCCCCTCACTCTTTCTTTAACCCTTCAGGTAATGCCCTCTTTAGCAACTCGATCTGAAATGTGGGTGTGAGTTTAGGTGTTTTCTGTTCCACTTTAAAATATCGTCTGAAAATACTGATCAAAATGCAAAAAAAGCAAAGCCATAGCTGATTCACGCCTGCTAATGGTGTCCTGTTGTATATTATATAATGAAGAGTTTGTAGGGTCAGATGGAGCGTAACTGAGAACAGATGGTGTGTGTGTGTGTGTGTGTGTCTGTGTGTGTGTGTGTGTACATCCATAGACACACATGAATGAGCGACTCCTCATGTCAGTGCTGCTGAGTCACATTTACTGGCTGCACCGCTCAGCTTTTAGTTTGCCGCAAATTCTCATACTTCCTGTTTTCTTCATTCTTAAGAATCGGGAGTGAATGTGGTGTGAGTCCAGATGATTTTAGAATCTATTCAAGCATCAGGAGTCTTCTTTTTTTTATCAAGGGACCATTGAAATTAATTTATTTAGATAAGTTCATAAGTGTTCAAAATGTTGCTTAGTGTTGTTAATGTTTTGTGAGTCTGACCTTTTACTTTTTCTCATTACTAGGGTTGGAAATCAGATACTAATCAATCAACTAAGCAAGTATCGATATTGAAAAAAAAAAATCACTTAACTGGATAGAATTTTCCACATAATATAATAAACAAATGCTCTTATATTGTTTTGCAAATTACAATATTGTCTAAAAAATGAGCTTTTAAAATGATAATTTCAGTATCAAATTGGTATCAAGTCTATTCTTTAATATCAAAGTCCAGTTTGAAACGTTTGTATCGTGACAACACTAGATACAACAAAGTACAAAAATACATACAGCTACAAAATACTGGCCATGAATGAATAAATGAAGACATGTTAGCCCATTGTAATTCTAATGCCGTCTGCAAAGGCATTGGTCTTATCTTGCAATTCCAAGGAGCCATTATTTTATACCTGTTTCTCATTCCCAGACACAAAGCGCTCAATCCAGTGTCTGATTTACATTGAGGACGCGTGTTCCGGTCCAGAAGACATTTGCTGTTCGCTCGAGTGTGTGCAGATGAACACGGCGCAGACTCGATTTTTACACTCAATCCTATCATTTGTGCTCACTTGTCATGGAGGATTAGCACAGTGACACACATAGTACACACACACACACGCATAATACACACATGTCAACAAACGCAATCTCTTTGGGACGCTTTCTCAGACGAGGATTAGATTTGTTCTTTCCTAAACCAAAATAAACCTTGATTGGGCAAGGGTTTAAAAAAATGACAATTTGGTGGCGTAATCGTCCTAGTAGTTTCGTCAAGCTTAGGTTTCTGGGGAGTTATGATTATCTCCAATTATTCAGGAATGACTCAAACTAGGGCTGGGCGATATGGATCAAAAAATATATCTCGATATATTTTGCTATATCTCGATATACGATATATATCTCGATATATGTTCAAGAAAAAATAACCCCCTAAAACTGAAAACTGCAAAAACAAATCTGCCAAATTCCACAAGGTCCTTTTTTTTTATTGAAGTGTAAGAGGTCGGCAGTTCATATAGGAACATTTAAGATTACAAAAAACCCTAATTACATAAATAATAATTTAACTGTAAAATAAAAGAAATAATACATATTTCCTTCTTTTCATTCATAAATAAAACAACTCAACACAAGCTCATCTTTGTATTAACTCTGTTATCCAGACCATAACCAAAACCATGAGCTCATTTAGCAGAAGAAGCTCAGGATGTTCCTTATTTCAATAGATCCATGTTATTATCCAGCAGTAAGGAGCTCTGAGGTTTAATCCCACAATCCACTGCAGATCAAACCCAACGTTTCCAAACACAATTGTACAAGTGACACTGCAGCAGATTATTAATTCAATTTTCTGCATAAATAAACTTTACATTGCTAAACTTTACAATATATAAATCATAACGACTCTAGAGCCACATCAGCCCGTTAGCGATAATAATGTTTAATGCAGTTTTGCGCACGTGTGTTTACATTTTACAGAAATGAAACTTAAGCGCATGGCTCATTTGCATAAACAGCGCACTTCTCACGCCGCTCAGCTCGTTTAGCTTCTTTCAGGCTAAAGGACGCGACTCGGTGGAACATGAGGATGTGCTGCTGGTGGTTTTGTCTGTAAATGGTGGAAAAGGTTCGTGGTGCTTGAAGCTTTTCACTGGCACCAACTTTCGGCGTTCAGAGGAGTGAAGGAGACGCGAGCGAACAAAATCAGGGAGGCGGGAGCGCGCGGAGGCGACGAGAGAGAAGGTAAACAAGTGAAGCGGCAAAATCAGAATTGAATATAAGCATTATATCGATATATACGATATGTCAGAATTCATATCGAGTTTAAAAACTATCTCGATATATTTAAAATATCGATATATCGCCCACCCCTAACTCAAACAATACAGCACAACTCAAACACTGTGACCTTTTGAGTTCGGGTTTCTATTTAACTCTTAATTTCTTACATTAAAGTCACAGTATGTAACTTTCTTGTTAAAATACCTAAAATAAAAGCATGTTGGACTGAAAAACATTACACGCATTATCATTGTAAGAGGGCTCCCAACAGACTCTTATTGGGCCTCTTCCTACAAATCTACTGCCTACTACTAATTTACAAATAAAATCAAATTTATCTCACTCCAGATTAACACTGGCTCACAGATTTAGCAAAAATCTGCAATGTTTTTCAGCCCCCTGAGATATTTGATTTCTGATATGGACTGTCCCTGATTGATTTATATTTATCCATATTTAACTTTCTATTTCCATGGAATCTTACAGTTGACTTTCCACCTTCGGAAAGTTACATACTATCACTTTAAATTTCTACTACTAACTTTTACAGACAGACATCTAACTATCCACGGCTGATCAAATTCAGAGACATTTTCATATGTCTTATTATATTTTTAGAACCAAAAGGAGGCACAAAAAGTGTACTGTATATTCCACTTTTTCCACTTCTAGATTTTTTTATCTGCAGAAAGTCGAATAAGTAACTTATATAAATATTTATAGATACTAACTTAGTAAAAACTGCGCCTTTTAAACCATTTACTGGGATGGTCCTGCTATTGAGTTATTGTCACTAGAGATGTAATCATATCTAATAATGATGATAATAATCTATTATCACGATATGTATCTCACGGTACAATATTTATTGTGATATTTTGAAGAGGCTGATATAATTGCAGATGGGACACTTTTTTGCTTTTAAAATGCCCTGACAATATTTTAGTTAGAATTATTACCATCTTAATCCCAAGAATTCAAGTCAAAAACATATCTCTTCATGTTGTCTGCACTGAAATGAATCATGGGATATGTAGTTCCCTATATTAATAAGCTGTTGCTACTATAAAACCATGCATTTAAGCAAAGGAACTTGTGATTTGATATATTGTGATGGCCCATGATATTATTGTGAGACTTTTGACGATACGATATCACAATATTTTGGTTATTGTTACATCCATAATCGTGACAGTGGCATGAAGTAGTTTCAGTATTATTGTTTATCATTTCATGTTTCTGTAGCTAGAAATCACACTTGAAAAGTTGTTATCATGACAGGTCTGAGCACCTAATAAGCAAAAATGAGAAGGGAAAGACACATTATTTAAAAAGGAAGTACTTAACAAGTCTAATGTTGCCTGTGGTCATCTTTTTACACAATCCGTGCATCATCATCAGTTTATATTTTAGAACATTTAACAAGTCCAAATATACAAATCTTACTGTAGCAAATCTATAAAGACTTGACTGATCATTTATAACTGTTCAACTGAGAGCATTACAAACAAAACAGACTGTGTAGAATTGTCTGCAGCTGAAAAGGGCTAGCCATGTAAGAAAAGGCTACAATAAAACCAGGCCACTGTAGCACAATGAATGACTTGTGCTATGACCATGAGTAGTCTGCCCTTAAAAACGTCATAACACTAACTTCTGTTGATACTTTGCAGCTATGTCATTAACGTTCCCTGAGGGTGTGATGCTAACGGTAGACTCTGCTCTGTTTGATGCTTTATTAGACTTAAATCTGTGCTTTATTTTAACACAATCTGACCATAAAGAACAGTCACATTTACCATTTGCGTTGAAAATCGCAATCAGTCACACCTAAACAGGACCATGTGCTCTCATATTGATCACAGGCTCCTGGAAATGTGTTTTTTAGTGTTTTTTCTTAAGTTTCCATGTAATATTGAAACCTTTTGACTGTATTTGCTAATGTGTGCATGTTTGTCACGATGGTAACTCCTAAACTTTCCACCATTAGAGGTACATGTAGAACTCCCCCAGCATGCAAAGTATCAGTAATGCTTTGTTCCGAATTTTCAAATGGGATGTTTGTTGTGTGTGATTCAAACTTGCTGTCACTGGGTTGTAAATAGAAATGGCATTTGTGAGTAATAGCTGTCGGTCAGCAGAGGGGGACAGAGGCTCCAAAGAGCTTCCAAAATGTTCATTAACTCCAGTCTCTTTGTGACACAGACACTATATTCTCTGCAGTTTGGGTGTGTTTCTTCATAGACGGACGGTGATTTTCTGCTCTGCTGCTCACGAATAATTGAGTTGATTAGACGGAGACAGAGGTGAGGGGAGGATTATGGCAAGTCCTGATAGAGGAGTCTCATAAATACACAGTAAAGCGAAAGAAAGTTAAGAATGTCATGGCTTTGGTTTTACATTCCAGATTAGTTAAAATGACACTTCAGCTGTGATGTTTTCTTTCACAGCATGTTATTAAATGAAATGTTTTCAGATGTGCAATATTCATATTAATAGTCTTAACCATTTATTCTAGACTCACTCAGGATTTGTGGATTTGCCTTGTGAAGAAATTGCAGTTTATTGAGTCATTCAAAACCTTTATGTGTATGAGTTATTGTTTCGCATTTAAAGGCCTGCTGTCAGCAGCAATCCTGATGATTTAGTTTTTGTTAATGCTAACTACTGCCCTTTTTTTCTCTGTGGTGTGAAATGAATCCAACTGACTGACATCTGTTGTCTTGCAGTTAAATAAGAGATGGTTTAAAATGTGAAGCCAGCACATGTTGGCGTATGCATGTGTTGACATTAGCATGTGCAAATGAGGAGGAAGGAAGTGACTGTCTGCACCATTTAATCTGCCATCTGTCCAGTGCCTGGACTGTTGTATTGTAAACACACATACACATATATACACTTTCACACAAAATTAAGATTGAGTCCACCTCAGAGAGTGTCAGAAAGGGGCGGGACAGACATTTGACATTTTAATGAATGTTGAGTTTTTTTAATCATTAGCACCTGATCCATTGTGTATGGGTGATAAGCAATCAAGCAAATTTACCACAAAACCTATCAGGCTGGATACAATCAGATAAGGGATAATAATACAATAATAATAATGAGCAGAATTGAGGAACGTCATTATTAGTTTAATTGTTTGCACACAACACTGAACATTGGATGGTTGTTATTTTGCTCAGGCACCATAACATACTTCAATGAAAAATGCCATACTCTCTCAAAGAAATGTAGTGGTGCAGATCAGTGCCAGGATTGTCCACTGTGTGATACACCTGTGATATTTAGTCTACTTATAGCTTGAAGTTGATGCTTGTTGCCTCAGTGGCCTCTCAAAAGGCAATTCAAAGGGCGCTCTTTGGACAGTTTGTGTTGGTGATAATAGGTTGAAGTTTTAGGTAATGAGCTGTTTTTTCTCTGTGCAAGTAGATTTTATATATTTAGAGTTTGAATACAGTTCTTAACCATTTTACTTAAACTTCCCTGTGCTCTGTGTGGTGCCCAAAAAATGCCCCATTTTTGGGGCACCATACAGAGCACAGGGAACAATAGTGATGGTGTTTTAAAGTGTTATTTCACTACACTACATGAAAGGAAAATAAAATACTTTGTAGCTGGCTTATTGCATGGATGTTTTTGGAAAAAAAGTCTTCCCATTGGGAGTTTGTATAGTATATTTATCCAACATGTGATTCACTGGACCCTCTGGGAGAATCACACAGCTGCAGGTGAACGTGGTTACCTTACTTTCTAATATCTCTGCTCATTAATGGATTGCTAAGCAACAGCAGCTGGTTGCCTAGCAATGGCATCAGTACGTGCTGGGTGTGCTCAAAAGTCATGCTGTAGTCGCGGGCAAAGGAGAGGGGGATGGTGTTCTATGTGTGAGAGGGAGCCATAATTCCACACTGCCGCCACTGGGACAAATGAGATATTCTGCCGAGTCAGCTCATAAACATGCATGTGGTGTGGCCCCGAAACAACCACAGCCATCAAACACGCTTTACGCTCAGCTCTGGTCTGGATAAGGGACAGAATGGGCTGGGATTGGACACGTCTTGGGCTGATGGTCAAAAGATCCTATTGCCTTATTGCTACTGGAAGTACAACCAGATATTCTGTTTGTGTGTGCGGAGTCTGGAAAAGATGGGACTAAGTGAACAATTCAGCATGTGGCGTTATACTAAGAAAAAGTCTACCAACTGAATATAAAGTGGTATTGAAATGGTATTATAGAACACAGTAGATTTACAACAAGTAGTAATCTTCATACACCACTGCGTCTGAAGCTTTGTTTAAGCCTAGTTGCATACTTTTACATTTCACTCCAAATAATCTAAGGCCCCCCGTAATTGTCTCTAAGAGCCGTTGTTGTAAGTATCAACCACAAACCACAATGACAGCTATGATGTGGGTAGGGCTGCAACTAACTATTACTGCTTTAACTAAGAATCTGAATATAATCACATTTTATCTTTTTGTCACATTGTCTGGCATCCAACCGAACAAAAACTGCTCCACAATGCATATTTTCCAGAATGGTTTTGCGTTTCACCCCCTCTTCACCCTTTTAATAACAGGGTCCCATGTTCCACTTGTAGCTTCTTTATGAGACTGAGCAGTGACTTTGGCCTGGAGCTGCTGAAGACAACTGTGAACGCTTAGACAAACAAGACAGGGATTAGTTCTTCTGCTCTCATAAAATGCCAGCAGCACTTCAGAGAAAACAGCTCTCTGTGTACTCATTGTTGCCTTTTTAAATGGCGCTGTGACAAGTCCACACTAAAATGATCATGAACAATCAGTACTCTGTTCTCCAAAACAAGGAATCTGACATTGCAGAAGGTTATGATCCGTAATAGTAAGCACATAACTATTTGACCTTTTTCATTGCTATGCCACTGCCATTCCACTGCTATGCTCAAGTTTAATGCTCATTTACCAGCTTGACCAAACTGAGCATCAGATCAGATTACACTAGATTGTCTTGTTTTTATTCACCAGTTCACCAATTCTTCTTCATCAGATTATGTGACTCTTGCTTTTCGTGCCTGTTGTTTGATCTGGTTTGTCTTCAGTGCTTTGTGATGCAGACTTGCAAGCTTCTAATCCACTGGATAAGAACCAGATTTAAGCAAGGCCCCTGCCCATCAAACATTGACTTCCTTGTACGCAGCCAATCAGAAGGGCTCAGCATAGCCATGGGAACATCATTTTGGAAGGGGATACTGAGATGTGTTTTTGTTTTTTCCCCAGAGGGACTGCAGATGTTGTATGGGTTTATGCTGTTAATAACCTATAGTATGTTTTCTGTATGCTAATCCAGCCACCTGGGAACATGCAGCACAGGAAGGCATGCCCTCCAAACTGGACTGCAAACATATGAAAGGACAAAACCGTGATAAAAAAAGAAAGCCAAGGAAGAAACTTGAAGATACCACTACAGATTCATCCTCCACAAAGCCAAATTAGACCTTCAACACTTCTCAAGTAGGGCTTCACAGCTACATCAAACATGAGAACAGGAACTAAGAATCTATGTTCTATGGAGACTGCCATGCTGATGAATGACATGTAGTATCGACCTATGTCACCCACTCAAAAATAACTTCTCATCTAATGTGTGTTCTCCTCTCATCCTCCACATGTGAAGACTGTTCCTGCACATTTGGTCACCAGGGCAAAAGTAAAAATCAATGTTTAATACGTAGCATAGTGTTATTGCAGCAGCGTGTAGCCAATAGGTCTTTTTATTCTATCTGCAAAATGCATCGTCCTCCTCCTGTTTGTGACTATGTAAAGTAAGCCTAATACATCCACACCATGAGCACAACGAGCACTATCTGATCCACAGCATCACAACAAGCACAGCCTTACACACTGTCTGTGACAGCCCATCTAGCTTCAGTAACTTCTGAGAGCAACACTCTTGCTGGTTGCTGTCTTGCGCAGATTAAGCAAATTCCTCCTCTATGAGACAGGGATTCATGGATTTGTCCTGCTGTTTCCTTTTTTTTCCATGTGAACTCCATTCAGTCCTGATGCACTAGTTCCACTTCCAGTCAGCACCAGCCCAAATTAGCATTTTCTCTGTTCTGTCCAGGCTGCTGACCCCGCAGGACTCTGGTGTGGAGTCTGAAAGTTTAGTTTAGTTAATTTTTTAAAACAAAATTAAGATACACTCTAAAACCATAATGCCGACTAATATTTTTTTTTGTTTTGCTTCACAGAAGTGTCCAGCCATGTTCCGAAACAGTCTGAAGATGCTCCTCGGAGGCAGAGGTCGCAAGAACACATCCAGTGGTTAGTACAGTGCAGTGAAGTGCATTGGTTTATTACTTGTGTTGGCATAAAGTTTATTCTTCATTAAAACTACACATTTTACATCTGAGACAGAAATATAATTATTCAATTGGCTTTAACATGTCAAATTTGTATTAAGTGTCATGTCAATCTCACATGAGAAATATCTTTTTATTCAGTCTTTTTTTCTTCTCTGTCATAATGTCATTCTCAGGTGGCAGTAGCATTGAGTCTGACGGATCAGACGTCAGAATAATGGAAGGATTCTCTCGGTCACTGCCATCTTCTCCGCTCCTCAATCTTCGGCTGGCCAAGAGACCAGGTAGAAGAAGCTCTATCTACGTAACACGATATACAAACAAATCAGATGGAAGAGGAAATTTAAACTAGGGATATAATGATACCCAATTCTCTCAATACGATATTTTCACAATATGCATCTCATGGGATGATATTTATTGCGGTATTTTTTGTAGGCTAACAAAATTGTGAATATGCTACTTTTCTCTCATCATAATCCAAATAATTAAGATGTGCTTAATAACCGTTATTTCAACATGTTGATTGGACTGAAACAGCGCAAAGGATCATGGTCTGTGTAGTTGCCTCAGTTTTTAGTTATTGCTGCACCATAACAATGAATTTAAGCAGATAAACTTATGATTCGATATATTGTGATGGTCCATAATATTATTGTGAGACTTTTGACGATGCGATATCAGATATTTTGGTTATTGTTACATCCCTAATATAAGCTAATGAGGCTTCAAAATGTTATTTTGAAAGTAGTTGGGTGAAGAAATCTGACATTTTGACCATATAATTTGTCCAGATTTCTTAGAACCAAATTAGATACTATATTTAGTATTTTTGGAAATATTTTTGTATATTATAGAACTTACAAGAGTTTAGCATTAATTTGTTTTTGCTTTGTTTTTTTCTGATGTATGCTGGCTTTGATTTAGTCCTGTTTTCTGAAGAGATTTAGAGCAGCTCACCCCACACTGCTCATTAGATCATTTGTGTGGAACTTAGACAGAGAGAGATGTAACCAAATGTAACCTAAGCCCATGGTAACTCAACAGCTCCTCCTCTTCCTCCTCCCCGGGGCTGAGCTGACACACTTCTCCTAAACATTAACATGTGCAGTCTCTCCCTGGGTCTCCCCTGTAGTTTCCTCTGTCAAAACACATGCCGTAATGTTCACCACGGGCTATTCAAATCATCTATATTATATTATTGCTCTAATACTTATACATAACAAAAGGAACATGATGGTTTTTTTTTCTGCCTTTGTCATCACTGCTGTTAAGAATGAACAAAGATTTCAGATTTGTCACGGTCAGGTCATTTTGGAACATCTGGTAATAACATTGGGTGTTTAGACTAACCATCTTGGGCCTGCAACGTCTGCTTTGCAAATTATCTTCTTTTAATATTATTTTATGAAGCAGTTAAAGCTCTCGTAAATAACTTTGTTTTTCACACTGTGTCAATAAGTGCCGACTCTGAGACTGAGTGATGGAGCACGAACCCACTAACCCAAAGTTTCCCGGTTTTATCTCTTTTATCTTAAAACCAGTGCATTATGATTAAAATAGAGTGGTTTCTACGTACAGTACAGCAAAACTAAAAAGTTAGGGGAAAAGTTCATGTGAGTTTTGGCAAATAAGTATTACCACCAGCAGGACTCTTTCAGGATTCTTGCTCTGCTGACCTCGTTCAGTCTTCAGTTTCTAGGTAAACTTTTCCTCGAATGCCTCATGTAGCAGATTACACAGCGTAGCTCCTCCTGTGGCCGTCCCTCTCTCTGCATGTGTGCGTGTGCAGTGCTGTGGGGTTGGAGGAGGGGACTTTTGATTTGCGGTGCAGTCAGACGAGGGAGGTCGCCTTTCAGCCCAGATATGGAGGTCCTGCTGTTGAGACAAAAACTTTCTGAATCCTCCGGACCCTTTCTTCTCATTCTTTTGATTAGCATGCACATGATCTTTGGAGAAAAACAAAACTTTTAAAACATGCATGTTTGTCTTTTTTTCTTCTGCGTGTTTTAAACTTTGCTGTGAGTGAAGAAGGATTTATGGCTAACAAGAGCTACATCATCTGTATGCCGTGAGTTGTGGTCAGTTTTTATGGTTTTGACTGCGAGTCCTAAACTGTTTCCGACACAGAAGTAACTAGTTTTTGTAAAGGTGTTTTTGCTGGAGCTCACACTGTACCTTATCTCATGTTTTTTTCTTTTTTTCCCTTTTTTGAGGATTTTACTTGCCTTATCACATTCCTGGCTCTCTAATCTACTCCCCTGATCCTTTGTACCTTTCAAAAAAGGAGGAGCTTTTGACCAAAGGAAGAAAACTGGAAAACATTGGTTGAACTGATATTTGGAGGACAAATACCTGAATTTATCAAAAACTCTGCATACAATGAGTTCTCTTTAACTCCGCCTACTCTCCAAAAGAAACTTTTCATATATTGGCTTCTAGCAAGATAAAATGGACTGCACAACAACAATTTTAAAAGCTTGCGCTCGCTCTAGAATTAAACTGTGCCGCCCTGACTGTTCCATGCGTCGTCCGCGGCGACGGGAGGATGACTGCGGATGCTGCGGGGATGCGATGGCGGCGCACGTAGTCGGCCATGTTTGTTCACTTCTGCAGTGCCTGCTGTTCTACGTGTGCTGCTGTCTGTCACATGACGAGAGCCCAGATCTGCGGCGTGACTGGCTTGAGTGCAGTAGCAATATAACCACGAGAGGACGACCAGGAAGAACAGAGCAGGAAGGTGGGCTTGATAATGAATAATTAGTTATGACAGGTATGGAAACATGTCAGAGCCCAGGAAGTCATTTTTGCAACGTGAAGTGCGGCCACTTAAGCTTGTTAGAATCTTTAAGTAGCTTTAAATTGTGAAGACCTGTAATACTAACTCCAGTCATAAGGTGGCAGTGAAGGCATTCTCACACACATATCCTGTGAATGTATTGGTTGAGGTCCATACTTGCTAAGAGTTTCTCAGTTTCCTGCATAAAGCCCCTGAACTGTCCTGGCCAGGCTGTGAGTCCTTTTGGTTTATAGTCTGATTTACGCAGTCATCATGGCATCAAATCATTTTGAAAAAGTAATTTGTCTTGCCAGATGTATAGAGGTGGCCTTGATACAAAAGTCAGTTTATTGCTTATGTATTGATCTATCATTGTATGCCCTTCCAAATATAACCTTGTGAAAACCAAGAGGATGTCACCTTTGGTTGAATGAGTCTTTGAAAGCTCAAAGACAATTCTGCTGACTTAAAAGGTAAACTACATGTGAAGAATAATATATACCAATCTACACAATGTACAAAGATAGATATAGATATATAAGTATTTTTCTATAGAAGTAGATTCCACACAAATAGATAGTTTACACCTTGCCTGAAGATCAAACATAATCCTTTTGACAGTACACTACAGAAAAAATCTAAACTTTGAAAACCACTAGGCTGAAAAATGAAAGCTCATGAACACCACTGTGCCACAATTTAACGAAAAATAGAAGCAGTTAAAATTCCCCAAATGGACTCGTCTGCTGTCTGTCTCTGATCCTTTCCACTTGATTTTTGTCCGACTAAAAACGTCCAGCGCACCCTGTCATTGGCTGACCACAGGGCTGCATGTTTGGGCCTTTCTTTTTGTTCCCCTGGTTTTGCTCTGTGATACTTCGGCTCCTGCTCTCCCCCAGTCCAGCAGTCAGCAGTTCATAGCCGTAATTACAGAGACAGAGAACACAAGCTTTCATGCTGTGGCTGTGGCTTTTGTGTGTGCGTCTGAGCGAGCCTGCATGTGTCTATACTTGGCATATTTAGGTCATGATAGTGAATATATTAATGTGCAGATCAATCAGTTTGCTGCTCCATTGGGCGTTCGTTACCAAGCTTTGTGTGTAATGTGTATGCAAGTTCTTCCCACACTTTGTTCTACTTGCATATCGGATTGGACCGATTCACAGATGTAGCTTTACGCTCCCATAATAGAAAGGTAGGGCTTGGGTTACCATGGCAACAGAGTACATGGGTGGAGTCTCGAGCTCGTGAAGATGGAGGCAGAAATAGTTCAATCAAAGTTTTTGGTTCAAAGCGTCTTCTCATCTTGACACATTTTAGCTCCAGGACAAGAGTCTTTCATCGCTCTCTGTGATTTTTAAATTAAAAAATGAAATCTAATAATAATGTTTTATTAAGTTATTTTTTATCCAGTTTCAGGTCTTAACGGCAATGTTAAACTATTAGCTTTGCAATCCACATTATCCTCTAGCTTGTCTAAATACATCAAAAGCTTGAAATGTATATGACCCAGTATATCGCTTTTTATTATTACACTGAAAGCATATTTTTCAATTTGGTTGTGTTTATTGCACTGACAAAGGGTCCTTACTGTGAGCAGCCTTGCATTTCCACAAACCCGACTTTTATATGGTCTGGAAGACAGACATCTCCTGTTTGTTTCTGTGGAAATATTGTTCCTTTGGCTATAATCTTCTAGCCAGACTGGTGCCACCTAGTGACCCTAGTGTGATTCTGGGCGCCAGCCAATCAGCGAAGAGCCATACATTCTCTGTTGGCAATGATTCCCAAGATCGAGGATTTAAAGCCAGAACAAAGAGAATGTTTGGTGAATTTTATCAAGGGGAAAGACATCATTGCCCTTCTTCCTACGGGATTTGGGAAAAGCTTAATATACTAGTTAGCCCCGTCAGTGATGCATTACATACATCACGACCAAATAGCAGCGATTGGTTAAAAAAAAAAAAAAAAAAAAGCCTACCGAACGAATTCTAATGCTGTGAGGTCAGACGGTTTCCACAAAGTAAGAACCAGCTGATGAATCAGGCTAATAATCTTCTGGAATAATATAAAACTTATCTATCTTCATGGAAAATGTTCCGAAGTATCTTTAACATAATTAGAGGAGGTTTCAGAACTACTTTGATCTTTTATTTTTCAACTTCCCTTCTCAAATTTTACTAAAGTAGTAATTAGAAAAACCTGTCACATGCACTTTAGACCAAACTTGTAAAAAAGGAGTATATTACAAAACAGCTGCTTATTTAACTGGCCTTTAAACCTTGTTACAAAAATATGGATATGGTTTGGTTTTCCAGGTGAGGAGGAGGAGTTGGGACCTCCACCCTCGGTCGATGAAGCTGCTGATGCGTTAATGACCCGACTGGGATTCTTATTGGGGGACAAGATCGTTGCTCAAGACTCCGCCACCACCTCCAACCCCCAGGAGGACGCACCGGTACAACAACATGCATACAAATCACTATTAGACCAATTATTTGTTAGAATTTTATAAGGACGACTGTATTACTAATTAACTTTTCAATTAATCAACTAGTTATATGATGATTTTTGTTGTATTTCATTTGAGACTTTTTAAATACATTATAAAATACATTAAGACTGACTGAAGGCTCCTAAATAGACAATATCTGTGAATAAATTTTAATATTTAGAATTTGTTTATCCTTTTTGAATTTTTGATTTAATAATACCGCTGTCTTTGTTGTAAAAGGTCTTTTCATATGTGTTTCTGAGTCTGTAGTCCAGATAACTACTCATCATTAGTCGATGAAACACTGCAGCCTTATATATTACTACTTAAATCTTAATTTTATGACACCAAGTGACATTAGTTATTTGTTCATATCACGTCCCCTTTTAATTAAAGCAGCAGAATGAGCCATGCTGCCGCTCCTTGTCCCTCATTGTAATTCTGTATTGATTTATCACTTGCACTGTCTGCCGTCTTCTCCCAGAGGATCTCTCCGTCCTCCAGCTTGGCCAGTGGCAGCACCTCCCCCTGCTCCACACTGCAGCCCCCTGCTGGAGGAGAGAGTAACAACAACAACAAGCATGCCCCGTCCAACTACGCTTCCATCACCTCTCCCTCCTCCACACTGGACAGCAGGGACAGTGGCATCATAGGTAATGCAATGAATTCAAATACAAACTCAAAACTAACTCAATTTAAATCTGATGTGAAGTAATATGTGTTGTAGTACGGTAACCAGTCATATTATACATTTCAAATTAGGGCTGGTTATCATTAAGAAGTTGTTGATACGATACATACCTCGACACATAGGCCACAATACGATATACTTTATGATACAGTGAGCTTTCGATTCAATACGATTCGATACAATATGTTTCAAACTGATTTGATACGATTCAGTGAAAAACAAAGGCTAAATCATGGCTGTGATACTAAAGTCCACTAAGTTTGTGCAAAGTTAAGATGAAAAACACTCAAAACAGTCAAAGGCTATGTTCAGACTGCAGACTGAAGTGACCCTAATCTGATTTTTTCGCCCCTATGCGACCTGTACCTGATCTTTTAATGACAGTCTGAATGACACAGATCCGATTTTTTCAAATGTGACCCAGGCCACTTGGATATGTGGTCCTAGAACTGATACATATGTGAACTTTTGACATGCGACTTCAGTCTGAACAGCCAGGTCGCATTCATTCCACCTACATGACACAAATTTACACAAACGTTCTTCTCATCATACAAAAAACTGTGAACTCGGTGTCAGTGAAGCAGTGAAGCACATATCAATCTCACAACTCTTGGCTGCGAGTCCGCACCCACACGTTCTTTTCTATGGACATTGCTGCCATTGCGCCACAAAACGCCATGGCCAAAAATCTTGTCCTTCTCCTTCTCAATCTCCTCCTTAAAACAAATAAGCTCTACACTTTCTGGTTCCAGTACGACAGCAACTTTAAAATTGCCAGGTGCTCAATGGTCGCATCCATGTTTCGGGTACTTCCGTAAACACTGAGCATGCTCCCTGTGTGACGTCATTGTGTCCTCTAATGTGCATGTGGGACACTTTTGGGGCATTTAAAGTTCACACTACAAGTCACATTTAATTGGAAATGGGAACGACCTCGAAAAATCCGAACTGAGCATTAAGCCCTGCAGTCTGAATGTAGCCAAAATGTCAACACAATTGTAGCTCTTACACAAAATTATTTTGTAAAACATACCTAAAAATACTCTTGGCGATTTATCAATACAGCTGCCCGCAATATCGATACTTTATCATCAAATTAAAGATATAATATATCGATATTTCACTATTTTTGCACACCCCTATTTCAGATGTTATTATAGTTGCAAACTCTTTGCTTATAGAATTTTGGAAAATGCAGTTAAGTGTTATTAAATGTGCACTTTTGTGTGTAAATATAATTCCACTTTATTTTAACCCAAAACACAAGATGATCAGAAAATAAAATTGAAAACTTTTCTGCCGTAGCCACATTGACCAGCTACTCCGCCGAGTCCGCCGTAGAGCGAGATGACAATGGCAAGTACCACGGCAACGGTTACCACGGCAGCAATCTCAACCTGTGGCAACAGGGCGGCGAACGACACGTGGTAACCTCTACGTCCTCGTCCAGCATGGTGGCGCCAAGGGGTGGAACTAACGGCTTCCTGTACAGAAACGAAGACAACATGTCCGCCTCTACCTACAGCCTCAACAAACTCCACCCAGACCGCTCCTCAGGCTCCACCCACTCCATCCCGCTCTACCTCATGCCCCGCCCCAACTCTGTGGCTGGTAAGATGTGGTTGTGTTTGAGTCTCTTCCACTGTGCGCTCTGTTTTCTGTTACGAGGAAAATACACAACTCACTGTCACTTTTTATGGGCAGGGCCTGAGTTTATGCCTTTACCATGGATTTATTGCTGCGAGCTGTGGATAAGTCTTAGTCAGCAAATCGGTCCTGATTGATGAAAGTTCTGACTCTCCATATTTGTAGTTTAGCATTAGTCAAATGAAACAAGTAGGGAAGTAGAAAAGAAGCAAGTCTCTCCTCTCTCCTTCAGCATAGTAACTACAGCAAAGCGACAGAGCCTAAAATCTTTCATGATATAAACGAGAAGCTTTGTAATAAAAATATAACTGATGATGTGATGATATAAAATTCTTAATTGTGGACTTTAGGAATATTTGCACATTTATGAAAAGTTAAAGTTATAAGTTTTGCCTCTACTTCTTGTGTCTGTGAGGTTTTTTGAGACCACAAAGGCTCCAAATCTCTTTTTAAGATGGGCTTTAGCAGTAGCAATTAGTGGCAATCTCTGTCCACCACCCCCTGCAACTCAGAGAAAATTCTACTGCAGCACATTTGCATTATCTCACAATATCACAAATTCAATATTGCTCCCAATGCAAATGAGCGATATGATATGGCCCAGCCCTACTAGTAACTACTGAAATATTGAAATAAACTCTTTGTGCTTAAATGTACAAATAGTAAATGTTGAGCACAAAGCATTTCTAGTTTATAGCTGTAATAGACTAGAAAGGCTTTTCACTGTTGTTTTGAGGAGATATAAAGGTTGGATAAAGTCATAACAGCTGTTTTCAGTTCTGGAGTGCCTCTCGGCTCTTGTTTTGTAAGTGAGA
Organism: Boleophthalmus pectinirostris; assembly: GCF_026225935.1. NCBI lineage: Eukaryota > Metazoa > Chordata > Actinopteri > Gobiiformes > Gobiidae > Boleophthalmus > Boleophthalmus pectinirostris. Next base: position 22,773,400 of record NW_026571115.1, on the reverse strand, counting down.
CACATTGCATTTGTTGTTTTCCTTGCTGCCAGTGAACTCAAACAAACTTCAGAACTCCATATTGCAGCAGCAACTACAAGTCCAGTCAACAATATACTTGCAGTGGCACCTATATTTTAATAATTGCACTGGATACAGAGGACTGCATCTGTGGTTATAATGGAGTTAAATATTAAAATCTTATATTATAAGAAAAAGTGCCCAAATGGATTATATTATTGCTTTAGTTCCTGTTTTAGAAGCTGTAATTGCTGTATTGATACTGTGCAGTGACATCATGCTGGGGATGTTCTACATATATCTCTAATGGTGGAATGTTTAGGAATTAATATGGTGACACAAAGCACACGTTAGCAAACACTGTTTTAAGATTGTCTGAAACACAAAATGGATTTAAACAGCAAATGTTCAAGGGCCTGTGATCAATACAAGCATGCATATAGGGTGACCAGATTTTCAGTTTAAACTAGGATTTCAAGTTTAAACTAGGTCATATTACTTGGGTTGGGATGGTTGGTATTAGTAAAATAATGAAAAGAGCATGTAAGATTGTGCATTCTCGTGTCAATCTGAGGGACTTCTGATGCTGGAGTTTTTTTATTTATGGTCATTCACAAACACGGATTTTTGTATTTTGGTGAAACAAATGATGTTTACGCTCCTCTTTAGTAGGGCTGGGTATCATTAAGAAGTTGCTGATATGATACATACTTCGATACACAGGCCACGATACGATACATATCTTGATACGATATATTTCAAATCGATTCAGTGCAGTTCATTAAAAAATAAGGGCTAAATCATGTCTGTGATGCTAAAAGTCTGTGTTAAACTACTTCTTGTGCAAAGTGAAAAAGAAACACAAACATTTTAATCATCAAAACAGTGAAAATGTCAAATGTGCATAAATGAGTTTCCTTCCTCTAAACAAAGAGCAAAACTGTAACTGCACTGTAACAAAATAATTTAGTAAAATATACCCAAAAAATACTCTTGGTGATATATCGATACAGCAGCCCACGATATTGATACTGTATCATTACATTAAATGAGACGATATATCGATATTTTGCTATTTTTGCACACCCCTACTCTTTACTGTTGGTAGGGATCAGATTAATCAAAATTGTGATAGTCCTGTTTTAGTCTTGGTTTAGACCTGATGTAATCCTGGTTCAATCTTAGTTTAATCCTGGGTTAGATCAAATTGGTCAAAAATAGGGACACCTGGGACTTTTCTTGTGTAAAACTGGTTTTGTATAAATTTGATAGGGCTGGGGACTCAGGGCTTAAAACTGCGACTGGCCCGGGTAAAAAGGGACGTCTGGTCACCTTAGTTCATGAGTTTGATTATCAACAAAAATGGTGAGAGTGACTAAGTGAAAAAATGTTGACTAATATAATAATAGCTTGTGTGAGAGACTTGTTTAAAAGCACAAATGAGCTCACCTAGCTAAATCAGCTTTATGGTCAGATTGTGTTAAAATAAACAACAAATTAAAGTCTAATAAAGCTTCAGACAGAGCAGAGCCTACAGTTAGCATCACACCCTCAAGGAATGTTGATTACATCAGCTGCAAAGTATCAGTCTATCTCATTTGACACTAATAAAGTAGAAAATTGAGGATCCTTTTTATTTTTTTATTTTCCAAACTATTTTAAAATTTTTAGATCCATTATTTTTGATACATGTCTTCATCCATCATTAAATATTAAATGATCTAAACTTACCAACATTACAGTACATTTTCCGACATTTGCCCTTGGCCTAATCTAGTCGTCCCTTCCCTCTTTTGTTGTCGCTTATAAAAAGTCAAAACCATGAGCTGAGGAAGGAAGTGACATGTATGACGTTACTCGCAATTCACACACAGACTCAGACAGGATACAGGGCTGTTCTGATTCTCACAGCAAGAATGGATCTGGAGTTTAGATGCGTGCATTGGTGAAGTTTCTGGAAAATATACTACTTTATTTACATTTTAAAGGGGCCAATATTGTCTCAGAATATTTTTTTTATGATAGAAGTTGCGGATACAATACTTATTTTATTACTTACTCAGCGAAAAGGTATGGCAGCTTTAAACAACTTAACGTCTTATGCAATTTGATGGGTATGCCTTTTGTCCTGTAGTTGAAAATATAATTGTTGATGCTTCTGAGAATAGGCAGTGTTTTCATTGTAATGTATTTAGTTTCTTTGGTAGGGAATGCAACGTGAGCTTGTTGTAAATTCTAGGGTAATCATCATCAATTCAATGACACAGTCTTACTATTTTAGGGAATCTTGTATTGTGAAATGATTAACCAGCAAACATGCTGTCCAATACTGATGAAACTGTCTTGCTTAAAAGAATGAATAGCATCTACAAAATCAAGATAGTAATAGTATACATATAATTTTTTTCCCCCAATAATAATATATAGGAAATATTATGTCAATCCAAAAGTAAATCAATGTGTTAAATCATGTCTATTTAGTTTATTGTTATTGTATAATTTTTGTTTAAATATTTCAAACACTAATGTGAAATGAAATTTGACATATCACTTTTTTCAACTTTTGTTTTATAAACCATATACTAAATATTCAAATGTCCATGTTTTCAATACAACATTGACAATATTATTATTATTTTTTTAATAATCTGCCCACCTCTTGAAGTCAATTTAAGCATTATTATCACTTCTACTCTTGTCTTAATTATTTAAAATTTATTCATTAATTATTGCATTTATAACACCTTTCAAGACACCCAAAGCGCTTTACAGTTCATTATTCATTCACTCCACACTCGGTGGTAAGCTACTACTGTAACCACAGCTGCCCTGGGGCAGACTGACAGAAGTGCGACTGTCAATCTGCATCATCAGCCCCTCCGACCACCACCAACTCTCATAGACACTTCACTTTCTTATTAGGCAATGTTGCTGAAGTGTCTTGCCTAAGGACACAATGACTTCTTTGTTTTTTGTCACTGCCGTCCCACTGTGGCACCTGGAATTCCCAGTGGTCTCCCATCCAAGTTCTACCCAGGCCCGGCCTTGCTTAGCTTCTGAGATTGAGATCAGGCTTTGACAAGCTGGTGTGGCCACTTTTACTTGCTGCTGGTATTGTGTACAGTAACACAGCCAGTATCAACACTATGATTTTGTGTAGATGTGATAGGACCTAGTACTATCTGCACTTGGTTGTGTAGTAAATGTTGTTTTCTCCACAAGAGATTTAAGCACTATATGATCACTTATCTTCTTATCTTACTTATCTATCTCAACACAACCTGTATCACTGTTCTTATCCTTACACTATACACATAAAATAATCCTCATGTCCTCCTGTAAAACTAAAACAAGCTGTTAGTGCTCAGTTGAGAGGACGTCTCAGGAAGTGCTTCTCTGAGTTCTGTTATATAAACCTGTGACATTGTCCTTTTACACCTTGTTAAATTTGTGAAGTGTTCAACCATAGAAAAGCTTGTTTTAGCTCTCCTTGTTTATGTGCCGCAAGGTCACTGCTAATAAAACTGGTCAGGTGTGAGCCAAATAGAATCTACTGATGCATGTGAATGGTTTATATAACTATAAACTTTGCACCCTCTTAATTCCATTCGTGAGCTAATTTTAAAAGTCAAAATCTTGAAAATTATTGTTGAATTTTCAGTTACTTATATTTGATGCCGAAATGCTTTATGTTGAAATTGGAATAATAATGAGTGGTTATATTTTTCAGCTACCAGCACTGCCCACCTTGAAGATTTGGCTTATCTTGATGAACAGCAAAGACATATCCCTTCTAGGACCTCCCTCAGAATGCCCAGACAGAATTCTGGGAGTCGTAGTCAACAGGAACATATAGGTAAGCACATACTTGGACCTGTTTGGAAAATATAGATATATGATTCTATTCTATAACGTAACATTTTCAATTTTTTTTGTTTTTAGTGCGTTTTACTCCCTCGCTCAACCTCAAGCCCTTTCACTTCGAGATCCCCGGGCTGGCTGGTGATTGGTTGTTCACGGGGAGGGAGTGGCTTTTCCAGGAAGTAGATGCCTGTCTGCGCAGCACTGATCCTGCACAAAGTCGCGGCGTGGTGATCGTCGGTAACATGGGCTTCGGTAAAACGGCCATCATCGCGAGGCTCGTGGCTCTAAGTTGTCACGGAAACCGGATGTGGCCAAATGCTGCTACTAACCAGAGCGTACCTAAACGTAAGAGAAACAGCTGCACTTTGTATGAACATGCTCATTAGATATATGACATTTTCTCTAATAAATTGTTTTTAGATGCTGAAAATGCACAGTTTTCCCACAATTCATTGGGACGAGGTGGAGAAGTGGATGATGGAAGAGAGGGGAGCTGCCCAGGCACTCCAGAGCTGAAAAGAAGACAGGAGGAGGCACTGAGACGGCTCGCAGGACAGGTAATATCAAAACGCCTACAATGTCAACACTGTTAATCCCATCGCATTACATATTAGATAAATATTTACTCAAGAGGGGCAGATCGTGTCAGGACGAGTAACTGCTATGATAATACAGAAGAGTTATTGTGTTATTAATAGACTAAGGGTGTGTTCAGCCTAGTTTGGTCCTGGTATAGTCTTGGTTAACCCAGAGTTGTGATGCAAGTGCAAGTGTGAACATATCTTAAGGCATGGATACACTTTTATTCAGTATTTAATAATATGAAATCATAAATGTTATAAACCTCTTCCAAAATGCTGAAAAAAAAAAGCAGCTTGCTGTTTTCTTTTACTTAAAATTGACACTGACCTTAAGCTTTACGTCATGTTATAATGCTTTTACCTCTTCAGTCACACATGTTCAGTAGAGATTGGCAAGGGCTTAAGAAACAACATTATAACATAGATCAGAAAACAGCGTAATATGGGCCCTAAAAACTCTTGGACTCTGACTCATGTCTTAAAACATGGAAAACGTGGGGAAAAAAACACAACTAGTTCATAATTATTCACCTCAATCAGTTTATAGTTATTGAGTGGAGTTTTGCTATGGCAGTAATAGCATACACTTCCTGATTATCAGACAATAAAACACTTACTAATTAGATGCAGACTTATTTTGACCTCAAGAGCTGCTTATACAATGTATCTGTACTGGGGCAAGACAAAGTTTGCTCAAATATGTGGGAGACAGTTGGCTTCAGGGCTTTTTTATTGACGTGTGCCGCTCTGTGTGCAGGTGGTGTCCTATCACTTCTGTCAGGCGGACAACTGTCACACCTGTCTCGTCCCAGAGTTTGTCCACAACATGGCTGCCATGCTCAGCTCCAGCCCTCAGCTTTCCTCATACAGAGAACTCCTCCACAAGTCGCCCCAACTACAGAGCATGCTCAGTCTGCGCTCCTGCATCCAAGACCCCAACGCTGCTCTAGTTAAGGGAATACTGGAGCCACTAGACCTACTCTACAGAGGTACATTTACTGTTAATAGATTTTTTTTTTTCCACAAAGATTATGTGATCATTTTGGTGTGTTTATTCCGCAGAGAGGAAGATCCAGGCTGAGCGGACAGGACTTATTGTCTTGATTGATGGGTTGAACGAAGCAGAGTTCCACCGCCCTGACTATGGCGACACCCTGGCTTCCTTCCTCAGTAGGAACATTCAGAGATTCCCTCCCTGGTTAAAGGTCATCACTACCGTCCGTACTGGCCAACAGGTACACACTAACACTATTTAGCATGGTTTCGGCAAGGTCTGATAAAGTCTTAAATTCAAAAGTTTTGGGGGATGCCTGCAGTAAAGTCTCCTCAACAGCTGGTTCTGGAGTGCCCCCTGTTGGTATTTTGCCTCTGAGCACAGCCTCTAGGTTCAAGACTCCTTATCGAGAAGAACATCATCCTCCAATGTGAATTCAAACCAGGGCTTTATTCTGCTGAGTAAATGTGTGTCTCTGTCAGTGTCTGGACCAGTAATGAGTTTCAGATTTGACAATTTTCAAAACTTGCAACAGAATAGTGATTTGAGTGGCGATATTGTATGAATGTCAAAGTGAGTGATGTTATTTTCTCCTGGAAGAAGCTCCAAACACATCTAAAATAGTCTGTTCAATGTAATGGCTTCAAACAAGAACAAATGTGACCCAGAATCCTGATCCCGCTGTGAAAAGGAGAAGCTGATTCCAAATATTGAAATTTGTATTCATAAGTTAATAGTAAAATGTTAATTTTAGCAGTGGGAAAATTAAAGATGATTTAAATAGCAGTCAAGAAAGAGAGCTTCTTTGTAATGCATGTAATAATTTGTATAGTTTTTCTCAAAGTAACACTAAACTTTGTTGCCTTCTTTTTCAGGACATCACGCAGTCTTTGCCTTTCCACCGCGTCTCACTGGATCTCATGGAGGAGAACAGTGCCATCGAGCAGGACCTGCAGGTAACATGGCTGCTCTCTGAGTTCTCCACACATGTTTTGTCTTTACCTTTACCTGCTCTGCTCACGTGTGCTTTTCCCCAGGGCTACCTGATGCAGCGTATCCACAGCAGTGCCGAGATACAGAGCAACGTGTCCCTGGGTAATGGTCGCCTTGACAACACGGCCCTGTCCAAACTCATCAGCCACCTCAAGAGTCTGAGCCGAGGCTCCTACCTGTACCTCAAGCTCACGCTGGATCTGATCGAGGGGGGCTACCTGGTGCTCAAGAGCTCCAGCTTTAAGGTGAGAGAGAGAGCTGGCTCTGAATGAAAGATATTGTGGTTAACACTGTAAGTATATAAGAAAGCATTAGATACCATTTTATTATTAATGATTTACTATTGATGTGCACTGTAAAAACTTTATTTAAATTACTCTTATGACTGCCATTCTGCATCCATGTCTTCTCACACTACCAAATCTCACAGTCACTGACAGTAGCAAGGATAGGACCTTTCTACACAACTAGAAGACAATAGGAAGAACCAAGTATTTCTCATTATTGTATTCTAATGCGATCAGTTTGATTGGATTGGAGACACTCAGATTTGATGTTTTTCCCCACTGGTCTTGAAGGTGGTTCCTGTGAGCTTAGCAGAGGTGTACCTCCTGCAGATGAACATCAGATTCCCCACACAGTCATCTTTCCAGAGAGTCCTGCCTCTACTCAACGTCACCACGGCCTCCCTGCACCCGCTCACAGACCAGCAGGTACACTGTCTCTTCAGCCCTCTGCCACATGTTGCTCTGTACTCTCATACCATGTATCCCCACTGGCAATGAGGCAGTGTATACTCTCATTCGTCCAGGAGTGGTTCAGTATAGAGACTGCTGAGACTGTCTGTTCAACCAATAGAAAATGGCTTCTGGGTGGGAGCCAGAACCTCTTGATCATAAAAACACTGTCCAGATAACTACAGTTGAAACTGTCCTTATAATGTATCGTCACTTCTTTCTCATAGTTGTATGAAGCAGTGAATGCGAGTGCTGTGACCGGAGGGACCCTGCCCTGGGCTGAGTTTGCTCAGCGACTGGAACAGCTCTCTCCGTTCCTGTTGTGGAGGGGCGATGGGAGCCGGATGTTAAAGCATGCCTCCTTCCGAGAGTGGCTGGTGTGGAGAGAGGATGGGCAGGACAGTCGCTTCCTCTGCGACCCCAGGTATGCACAGCAGTACTGGGCACTAGGCAGCTGCAAACATTATGTGAACCTCTCAACCAGAGCTCTCATATAGTTAGGACAAAATGGACAGAAGACTTTAGGTAGATTTCTAACACGTTCAGAAAAAAATACATCCACTAATTGTTCTCCTGATGTTGGAAGGTTCCTTCGTTTGTTAAACGGAGGGATGTGGAGGGCAATACCTACTGTGTATCTGTGTTATTAGAGTTAGAGTTTGGCAGTAGTAATAGTATTTTGCATCCAAACCTGTATCACTGGTAAAATATTTTGTGAGGCATACGTGCTAAATCCATTATGCCAACCTCACTTTTTTTTTTTCATTTAACAATAATAATGTGTGTGTGTGTTGATGTGCAGGAGCGGTCACACTCTGCTGGCCTTCTGGCTCTGTAGACAGGAGGGTAAACTGAGTCGGCAGCACACTCTGGAGCTTGGACACCACATCTTGAAAGCTCACATTTATAAGGTACGCTAACACAGCTATATAAGACACACGAACATGGCCGTATATCCACTCCACCCCACACATGCAATAACTGTGTGTCGTTATGCCTCCCCAGGGCCTCAGCAAGAAACTTGGGGTCTCCTCCTCAGTACTCCAGGGCCTGTGGCTCTCCTACAGCACTGGCACTCTGAGTCCGGCTCTGTCCTGTCTGCGAAACCTCTACACGCCCAACATCAAGGTAATGTTTTTAACTGAAGCACATGATGAATCTTATGAACATGAAGAGCATAAAGCTGGTGTGGCTGCACAGGTGAGCCGGCTGCTGATAATGGCGGGAGCAGACGTGGACTGCCACTCAGATGTCCTAAACAACGCCCCTCTGCTGTGTGTGCATGCACATTTAGGACACAAGGACGCTGTGGCTCTGCTGCTGGACCATGGAGCACAGGTAATCAATACAATATGTATTTATATTTTTTATGTAGTGGAAATGTAGCAAGTGTAAATTCAAAACTCAATGAAAACATGTTTTATTGTCTATGTAACAACTAAACAAATTTGTTATATTTGAATGAAATATAGAACAATTTATGTACATCCATGATCCACATATACAGCTATTAAAAGAACACCACTCCTCTGCATGTTGTGGTGCGCCATTGTCCTTGTTATTTAATCCTTTCTTAACATACCATAACGGTACAGTATGTAACTGTCTGGAAGTGGCACGTCACCTGCAAGATTCCATGGAAATAGAAAGTTAAAAAGAAATTTAAAACCAACAGTCTTCAGGGAAATTGATATGCTTTATGCCACTTGTACATGTTTTTCTGTGTAATCGAGAACAGAAAATGGTTAATCCAGTGAGATATAATAAGATATTAATAAAGTAGTGCACTTGTACTTATAAATAGTATGACTTGCATACTTGGCATATTTGGTATTTTGGTTTTAAGTTGGATTATCCACTCTAAATTACATGACTCTCACATTCTCCTTTTCGTTCCCTTACGTCAGGTGGATGCTCGGTCTAATGATGGACTGACTGCCCTGGGATTTGCTGCTGCTGCTGGACATTTGGATATTGTAACTATGCTGAGTCAGCACAGAGCCAAGGTAGCTCTTTCTGCTTAGTATGGCTTTCACAGACCTCAAACCTCAATACACACCTTTTCCTTACAACACTGGAGCATTACAGGAGAGGAAGAATTATTCAAGCAGTCTTTTTAATTATTATCACTACACAGTATATTTTACAGATTAATTTATACTGTCCACATATAAAAATAGCAGATCCAAAGGCACCCAACATTTACTAAGACCTCTTGGTAGCAGATGCAACATTTCAGGTACAGTGTTGATGTATGGAGCTAATTACTGAGAGGGTTGAACACGTGGTGATGGGCTGGTTACAATGGGTTACTTCTGGTTCAGTTCTGGTTTAGACTGTTCCTTTCTGGTTCATCTCTCTTCATATCTGTTATGGTGGTACTGATGTGAAAAGTTTGTCTTCCTCCTCAGGTTGGGCATGTGGACAGCTCAGGTCGATGTGCTCTGGTCCTCGCTGCTCAGCGCGGACGTCAAGAGGTGCTGTGTTTCCTGCTGAAATGTGCAGACTGGAACTGTACTACCTGCTGTGGCCAGAGGGGGCCCAGCCGAGGCCAGGCCCTACAACAGGCTCTGATCGCAGGAGCCAGCATGGGCCACACTGAGGTACAGACACACTGTCACCAGAATAATGTGAAGGAGACAATGTGTTCTGACAGATGTCTCTGCACAGACTGTGTTATTTCTACTGGAGCTACCAGAGGAGGAGGAGGACAGGCCCGAGATCAACACTTGTGACAGTCTGTGGGGAGAGACAGGTAAAGTGCAAACACACTAACCAAAGTCACATTTTAATTTACATTCTTATCTTTTACACTGAAGGAGTAGTCAGGGAGGGACTTGTTTTACCAACACTTACTCGCTCATCATACTCACTGCTGGTCAAATTACTTAGGAAAATAATTTACTGTTGAGACGAAATCACATGAAAGATTTTTGAGCCGAGGCTCCTGATCCTGTTTACAAAATGTAAAGTGCATGTTATTTGGCACAGCGCTGACAGCTGCAGCGGGCAGTGGCAGACTGGCTGTGTGCAGACTCCTGCTGGATCAAGGAGCTGCTGTGGAGAAAGCCAACCGCCGCGGGGCTGCCCCCCTCTTCTGCAGTGTGAGGAGAGGACACTGGCAGGTGAGGCCTGGAACACTCAAACACAAGGCTCCAGTACAGTCTATGAAAGAGTTCTAATAGAGTATGTGCTGTGTGGTGCAGGTGGTGGAGCTGCTGCTGAATTCTGGAGCAGAGGTGAACATGGTGGACCCACAGGGCCGTACTGCTCTCATGACAGCCGCATCAGAAGGACACATGTCCACGGCACAGCTGCTGCTCAATCATGGTACACAAATCACACACTATAACAATTTACTAAGTAAGATGATAGAGTAGCAAATATGTGGTTAGATAACAAAACAAATGAAATCCTGGACTATACAACTAAACAACAGTCTGTGTGTGTTGTGTGCAGGTGCATCTCTGGACCTGTGTGACCGGGAGGGGCTCACAGCCCTGAGCTGGGCATGTCTCAAAGGTCAGCTGCCATTGGTCAGAGAGCTGGTGGACAGAGGAGCTGACACCACACATGCCGACCGCAGTGGGCGCACACCTCTGGACCTGGCCGCCTTCTGTGGGGACCCTGAAGTGGTACTTATACATCCTTGTGTTTGATTGCTTTATTATTTTTTAATGCCATTTTAAAATATATTAAAATCTGGTAAACTCTTAAAAAGCTCTTAAAAACTCTTAGATGTAGATAGGTTCAGATGTGCTGCCATCTGTTCACAAAATTATATCATCCACTTTGTGCTAAACATTTACTGCACATATAACAACAGTATTTTAAATCGTGGCTTTGTGTGTTTTGTTTAGGTACAGTACTTGGTGGATCACGGAGCTTCAGTAGAGCATGTGGACAGCAGTGGGATGCGTCCTCTGGATCGAGCTGTTGGCTGCAGGAACACGTCTGCTGTTATTGCTTTGCTCAAGAAGGGTGCACAAATAGGTACAGGGTCCACAGACTATGACTGATACACATATATCTTTTTGGAGCCAATTCATAACAAATAATCATAAGGTCTATAATTTTTTGATTATACTTTGGGATATTTAAAAAACAGTAAATGTCCCATTGATTTATACAGGTTATACATATCTGACATTATGACAGTCACATTTTAAAATTTGAACCTACAAACCTTTAAAGTTTAAATGAAGGTGAATGACTACCGGGACTTTTATTGTCTTTTTTGTAGGACCTGCCACCTGGGCCATGGCTACATCGAAGCCTGATATTCTGATGGTTCTGCTGAGTAAACTGATCCAAGAGGGTGATCGTCTGTACAAGGTAGTATCCGCAGGCATCACACACACACACACACACACAAATGATAACACGTTAGCTCACCATTGCAGTAACGCAACCTCTATGTTCAGCAAGGGAAGGTGCGTGAGGCGGCCGTATCGTACCAGTCGGCGCTGCAGAAGTTTCCAGGCGATGAGATGAAGACTTTTCGACAGCTCCGAGTGTCTGTGCTGCTCAACCTGTCACGATGTCGCCGCAAAATGAATGTAAGGCGTGTTTTTGTTTGAGAGTTTCTGGGTGGATTTAAAGAGAAGAAGACACATATCACATTTTCGTAACCAGGCAGATGGACAGAAACTGAATTAGGCAGCTGCAGTAAATGATAACTCAATATCATGTAAAGGCTTATTGAGTTATATCATGTTTGATGTAGTGGACAGAAAAGTATAGGAAAATAATATTCCAGAGCCTATGGTATATGTAATACAATTCAGATTTCCAGTTTGGAGGAGACAAAGGATTATGCTTTGTTTTATGCTTCTCCTACACTGCTCCTGTCTGAAAGTCTAAATCTTTTTCTTTGTTTGCTTTAGGATTTCAGCTTGGCTGAAGAGTTTGCCACCAGAGCACTGGAGCTGAAAGCCAAATCATATGAAGCCTTTTATGCCAGAGCCCGGGCTAAGCGTAGCCGCAGGTAATTAGCAACATGAAGCTCAAAGTACTGCCAACACGGTCTTGTTTTGTAAGTTAAACACAAATGCATTTGCAGTTTGACTATGGTATCATATGCTTTTTGGGGTATTATCAGCTAAATAATTTACACAGATACTGAACTATTTCCTTTACTTTAAAAAAATGAAAAAGAGCCAACAAGCTTTTCAATAGTGTTTAATAAAGAGGGATAAAGCCATAGGCTAATTACCATGTAATATATGTCCTCAAAGTTTATTCTGAAATGTACTGTTGCTATTGTCACATACAATACAACTAAAAATATGTGTGCTAACTATATGTATAGGTTGGTTAAATTGTATTTAATTTCCTTGAATAATTTGTTTAATTACTTCTTTCCTGTCACATCTTAGGCAGTACCATGCTGCACTAGAGGACCTGTTAGAAGCCAGCCGTCTGTGTCCATCGAACCGTGAGATCCAGAGACTTCTGTCCAGAGTCAAAGAGGAGTGTCGACAGGCAGCGCAGCAACCGGACCCCTCCACTGCTCCTCCACCACACCTGTACCAGCACAATGTGTCCAGGGACGTGGACGAAGAGGAGACCGGCCACAGTGAAGCTGTCATCCAAAGTCTGGACAGTCACAGCAGCCCTCGTGGTCCTTCTCCAAACTCTCTTTCTCCAACTCACATGTACCACCATGTCTCTAGCCCCGCCCACTCACCTTCCTCCCCAAGCCATGGGCACCATTTCAGCCCGGCCTCCTCCCCGGTCCACCAGCAAAGAGTAAGCCCCATGTCTGAAAGCCTGCCTCAATCCATGTTAGCAATGCACCACCCTGAGCAGCACCTCCAGAACCAGAGGTCTTTCCAGAAGCAAAACACAGTCCAAGGCCAATGGCTCCAGCCAGCCAAAGCTCAACTTGTGCGGTCAAGCCAGCCCACCTCTGCAGTCCACTCTAACATGGTGTTTGGGGGGTCAGCCTACTCTCAGTTTGCCCATTTGCCAAAAGAACTTGCTGAACTCGGTGAGGGCTTTCAACTCCAGCCTGGTTTGTCTTACCAAGATGACCTGGATTGTCAGCCCAGACCTGCTACAGCGTACGGAAGAGGGATGAATCGCTACAGCCAAGGTGCCCAGTTTGGTCGAAACCAGTCCAAAGCGGCGTATTATCCAATGGAGGTGACTGAATCTTCTAATATCGGTGCACCTGATTCATACAATGATTACCAGTATCAACCACAAGGAGGGCTACGGCGACCACTTAGTGCACACCCAACCTCTTCTTCTGCAGCTGCTTCTAACAGGCCGCTCATCCATTCTCAAAGCGTCAATGTGCGTAGCCTAGCGGGGCAACTACCTCCGCCTAATTTATCCACTTTCCGAACTTCAGCCTCTGCCCAGCATGTGGATTTGCCACCAGACCCGCCTCCATTCTCTGGAAGTTACCATGATGATCTATTTTTAGGCTCGAACCCTCAATCTGATTTGGGAATGGTAGGGGGTGGTACATATCCCGGGGAGGCGGGGCGTGCCTCAAGGAACACTCCTTTTATGGGCATTATAGATAAAACTGCAAGGGTACAACCACAATACCAGTCACAAGCCCCGCCTACGTCTTCTTGTCTAAGTCCGTCTCGCTCCTGGGCCGTCTCCTCCGTAGACACTGTGGTGACATCTCCAAGCAAAGCTCCGCCCACTCAACCATTTCCTTCTTCGATTGCTTACCATAATCGAAGCAACAACAATGCGCACAATGGCCATTATTACGACAACCAAAATGACTACTATGAAGTGACACCTGTGAAGGTAGAAAACTCCGTCCCAATAGTGAGTCAGAACCCGTCTTATGTAGATGTGAGGTTAGCCCGCACTATGCCAGTGATACACAGCTGCTCGGATCGGCCCAGTGAGCGTAAAATGGGCCCTACCTCTCCTGTCAAACCAAAAAGACCCTTTGTGGAGTCCAATGTATAGAAAACTACCACTATAATGTAACTTTTGAAGGGATACAGTCTGGCAATGCTTGAAGATACAAGTACATGCAATGCTTTGAATGAATGGCACACAAGCTGAAGGAACGATGCAATAATAGACATTTATAATAGTTGTGGGACAAAAAGAGGAATAAAATAAGTTAAATTATGTTCAAAGCCAGATTGCAGTTAGGTTTGCCAAGACTAAAGGAAAAAAAATGGGCTGCTGACCATGCCACTTTGCAGCCGTTTTGTTTTAGATGTTCAATAATTATTAGTCATGAATTGTCGGTCTAAAAAAGAAATAGGACTTAGTTTTGGGTTTTTTTCAACAATTCAATGTAATTCTGTAAGACTATGCTTGATAATGAGACAGCACATAATATCACAAAGCACAACAAATGACCAAGAAGGAAGTTGGAAACCCCAAACTTCTTATAATGTTCTTTGCGTCTACATTAAATCTAAAGTAATCATGGTATGAAGTTGCGTGGCGTTGCAAGCCATAGCCAAGTCCCAAGCCATAATGTTTGAGGACAATGTTGTTGAGTAAAGCACTGACTTACTGTATATACAAGAAGAGTAAGCGTTATTTATCTTTTTAAGTTATGTATGTGACTGTACAATGCAATTTATAATGTAATGTATATTATTTTTTATTTCTTTTATGTGCTTTTATATATTATTATTTCAGTGATTCCTACCCAAAAGTGGCAATATTCTAACATCATTCATTACTCGCTTCAGCCTGAACGCCTTTCAGAAATGCTGTCCTTCAGGGTTTTTTTTCCTACCAAAACTTTTTATACTTTGCAGTGCTAATTTATGCAATGGCGAGCTAGTTAAACCACGGCTTTTACATGTGTTGCCATAGAGCCCATGCTGACTCGCTTCATTCCCTGGAGGGTTGACTGACAGATGGTGTTAAGGAGGACATTGACTTAAAGACATTCACGTTGCTCACACAGATGCCTGCTTTGTTTTTTATTTGTTCATCTTTTTTTGCTACGAGTTCTTTTGTCACGGTACAAACACACACTGCCCTCTGAGGTCGAAGTTGCAACGTTAAGTAGTGGCCGGTTTTGTTTTTGTCAGACTTTTGCCAAGGCCATTGCTAAAACACATTATTAGCATGTTGGATGTTCAAAGACTTGTTGAAAAGATTAAAGACTTCAGATCAAATTCTTTGCTTTTTATTTCATATTTCAAACAAAAGTAGACTGCTAACCCATCTAGGCAAGTTTGATTTTACTGAGGCACAAAATCTTTTGGTCATAAAATGGGAATCCTTGAGCAAAGATCAGGTGGGAAAAGAATAGTATACATTTACCAGTATCTTCTGAACTTTCCATTCTTTCCTTCACATGGCCTAGCCTCTGTCCTCTGTGGGCAGGAACCAAAAACTAAAATGGTGAGACATATCTTTTACATAATGCAGCTTTATTGGAATTAATTAAGATGCAAGCAGCAAACATATACTATGTACACTTTTCAGCATTTTTTTTTTCCTGCTTATACAACATTACCTGTATTGTTACATAAATAAAAATAAACACAAGTACATTTAACTACTCTGATGCAGAGGCATAAACAGTAAATCACATACACGTGTCACTCAAATAAATAGTACATCATGCAGACCTGTGGACGGGGAGGGTGACTGGGGGGAGCACCATAGACATTGACAGGGGCAGAAATGACACAGGCACAAACAGGTTCTGTATGTGCTTTGTCTATAAAGGCAAGAAACAAGACAACATGTGTAAAGTTTACACAGTGTTGCCAATAGTGATGTCACAGGATAGAGGCACTGAGGTATCAGCTTCAACAATAACCAACAGGAATAAATAATATTGAAATATGAAATCAGATGAACCATAAGCCTATTATTTTACGCAACACACTTTGTGTACTTTATGGAAGATCTAAGGCAGGTAGATGCTACAGCAGCAATTATTTTGGCAACACAAAACATCAATATCTATTAGACAGTAATCAATATTTTGAAACTTTTCACTAGTCCTTTGGCAGTTTTCACTTTGATTCGGAAAATAAGTAGAGATAACGTCTATAACTATAACATACTGTATATAATCATTTACAAGGCATGGATTTGGACACTTATACCTTCCAACTTTCGGATGTAAAATCCAGTCAGAAATATATAACTTTATTTTAACTAAAATTTTTAGTATTTACTCAAAATATAACTAAAGGAGCGGGTTTGATTGATTTGAGTGTTTGGAGACATAAAAGAGGTACTGGTGTTGCAGATTAGGGAGTGGGTGAGGATGCACCCTCTGTTAAGGTCTTAAAGTGCACTGACAGAGCCTCTTCCTCTGGGTTGGGGGGGCGTCTATACTCTTCTTTGGTGATAATACTAATGATCAGGATTCCAAAGCACACCAGCACAACCCCCAGGATGTTCGCAAGTGTGCCCTCTGGTGGCAGGTGAGAGTATGTCGCCCTGCCAAGGAAAAAGTGAAGACTGTTAGAAAATGTTAGAAAATTTTATTTTTTTGCGTCACTCCCATTTCCAGTACTAATAATAGCAAAAATATAAATAAATAAATCAATAAATAAATAATGGAGCACTATGTAACTTTACTGCTGTCTGCTAATTACTTGTCTCCATGGTTATGTCAGCATTATTTATTCAGTTACATAATTACATTGTTATCTTTAGTTTTTTTTTTCATGATACATAATTAATTTGACCTGATTAAAGGACCCATGTTACACTATTTTCTGATCAATGTTATAATGTTGTTTTGTCATCAAAAACTTACCCAGGTTTGTTTTTTGTTTCATTCACATGTGTTTAATACACAAACACTGCATATTTAGGCTGAGATTTTCCATCAAATGGAAAATGCTCCTTGTAATGTCATGTGGTAATAGGAAGTGCTCCACTGCTCCACTTTTTAAAATCCCCATACCATATCACTAGACTCATTTGGGTCATTTCAGCCCTGGAATTGCTGATCTCTACTAAACTACAGGTAAAACTTACCACTTCATGACATCACAAGGTGGAACAGAGCATCTTGAGCTTTTGAGATGCAGCCAGACTAATAAGAAAGGGTTACTCGAACATGTGTGAATGAAACAAAACTAAACTCCACAACTGTTTCTGAGGAGATAACAACATTCTAACACGCCTCAAATCTCTCAAATTTAAGTAATAGTACTTAGGCTTTGTGGTTTGAGTATTTACGCCTCGTTCAAAAATCAAAGAACTATATGTCCTTAGTAAAAACAACAATATAAAGACAATAATACAGTATATAGACTATACATACATGATACTGAACAGTAGTTTCTCTGTTATTCCAAGCAGGCTGCTCCCTATGGCCATCACCAGCAACAGCGCACCACAGAAGACGTGCAGCGGGAGGTACGTGGCCCGTAACCATGCCGACGCAACAGGAAACAGGAAAAACATCAGACCGAGCACCCACTGGGGTCACAGGGGGGACATGAGGACAGTAAAGATTAGATATTAGTGAGGCATGGCTCCTTCTGATCTCTGTTTAAACATTCACCTGAGCACAGAACAGCACGAGGGTAGCCATGCCGCACCAGCTGTGGAGTGAGTACATGTCTGGGATCTTGGAAGCTCGATGGAAGTCAAACACAGCGACCATACCTGCAAAACACACAGGTCAAGGAAAAGGAAAAGGTATTGGATTATTCAGTAAAGGGCCCATATGATACTATTTTCTGATCTATGTTAAAATATTGTCTCCTCATCACAAACATACATGGAGTTTTATTTTGTTTCATTCACACACATTTTCACACACAAATCGTGCTTATTTAAGCTGAGTTCTTCTCTCAGGATACATTTATATCAGGATGGTCTGAACAGAAGATGCAAACGTGGCATCGCGTTTTCACTTTTTATTCCACGTTTAGACAAGCGTTTTCTGGAGTAAATGTGCGTGCATACGGTGACGCAAAAGTGTGTGGAATTAAATTGGGTATACATGCCAGGAGGCTAGGTGATGACGCTAGGTGATGATGTATGTGACATAAACATGTTTGTGACGTGAGCAGATCTGACCAAAGTTTTGTGTCTTGGGCAGTGTAGATGGAAACACTACAGTGGAGCGTATTCAGCTTTTCCACACTGGAGGGTGGTGTCAAATTTTGGCATTTTTAATCCCCAAAAACACCATTAAAATATTATGTCGTTTTTACCTGCAAACGTTCTCGTGTAAGCAGGTCCTAAAACAGAAAATACTCTGTTCCACCTTGTGATGTCATGTGATAATACAGGATGTGCTCCACTGTATTTTTAAACTGTAACAGCATTATAACAAAGCTCACAAGAGTTAATTTTGTATAATATAGGACCTTTAACTGAGGTGGAAGAAGTATTGAAGATTTGTACTCAAATAAAAGTACAGTTACGCAGCTAATAATGTTTTCAATTACAAGTATTTCTGCCAATATTATAGTAAAAAGTATTAATGAAAAAAAATACAATGAGTGCTACAAGTTACAAGCAGAGAGAAAGAGAGAGAGAGATAGCAATAAGACATCCATGGACTGGGACATTTGGAACATGTACAGTACTCAGTGACTTCTATAATTTAAAATGTAATAAATTACTATTAAATTGCTAGATTTATACTCAAAAGTACGAGGACATGTTTTTGAAAATCTACTCAAAAAGCTCTCTGAAGGGCTTAATGCATGTTAATACGTTGTTTACAGCGAATACAACATGGTTATCTAAATATGTTATGTAATAGCAATCAATACCATAAAGTAAAATATCCACTCTTAGTGTACTAATGTGTCTTACCAACAATAGTAATGATGAGAGCAAGTAGATGAATGATTCCATGGAGCAGCTTCACATTTCTCTTGGACTCGTTGCGGAATACTCTGTACACCAAGATAGCTGAAAAAATGTATACAAAAAAGTTAACATTTTAATTGTTCCTTATCACCTATCCATCGCTGTTAGCCAATCAGTGCCTGCTATCATTGGCTCTGTCTCCTCCTTCATCCTACAATCCTTCATGTCCTCCTCCTCCCCCTCTTCCTCTTCCACAGCAGCAGAAACAGTGACCACAGCCTCTCCATCCTCTTCTCATCACTACCACCACAACTGTCACCCCTCTCTCTGTAACTGCTGCAGTGAGTCT
The DNA here is from genome assembly GCF_026225935.1 of Boleophthalmus pectinirostris. Lineage (NCBI taxonomy): Eukaryota > Metazoa > Chordata > Actinopteri > Gobiiformes > Gobiidae > Boleophthalmus > Boleophthalmus pectinirostris. The sequence goes on along the minus strand of NW_026571115.1, from coordinate 22,754,131 downwards.
TGTCATTCTGGTCTTAAAATGTTCATTATCAACCAACACATGATCCTAGTGTTTTTATTTCCTATTCCTAATAAGGAACTCAGCTCCAAAATTGTTTCTATAAATGCTACTGTGAGCTTCATTTGACTGGAGCTGAAGGTTACGGGTGACGTCACACTCACTTTGTCTTTATACAGTCTCTGAGTAAGACTTAACAATTGTTTTGGTGACCCCAGGTAACTTTGTAAATAAGATTTGTCTCTTAGATTTGATAAATGTGTTTTTGAGCGATTCCATAGCCAGGGGCTGATAATATTTACTTTTGTGTGTGGGCCTGGCTCCCTGGGGTGCTTCTATGTCTGTCTGCCTCAAACCACCAGATGACCTTTAGCTTTTATTGGAGTAATTCAATGTAATCGTGTAAAAGACAGCTGTGGCAGGACAAACAGTTGGGGTAATTGGGTTACTTTTATTTGCACAAGCACCAAGCACTGCAGGTGTCAAGGCTCAAACGCAGATGTTGAGTGCTTCCTTTAAGTTTGATCTTCATAAGAATTACCTAAATTCACTAGACTATAATCTGCTTTGTCAGTGTAATACAACTAGAGGACATGTTTACTGTTAAAAATGTTTACACTGATTTGAGAAAATCATCTAATGGTGATTTTTCTGACATGCATTGTAAGGTAAAAGTAATGGCTCAAATGTAAAAGTACTGTGTGTGTGAATGTGTGAGTCTGTGTGTGTGTTCAGAGCAGACAGGGTGGTGGGAGGCTGGACAGTGTTCGCTTAACGCAACACGTCAGTGGCCCGCGGCTAGGCCAGAGCCATGCCAATCACAGGCACCATTTAAACCCTGTGACAGGAAACAACAGACATTAGAGCTGTAACATATAATAGTATTTTCAAACTAAAAAGCTGCAGAGGTCACATTTTATGGTAATTTAGTAGAACATTTTACTGAAAAATTATTCTCTTTTAAAGAAATACTACTTTTCGGTGAAGGGTCCACCGTCTGCTTGTCTCCATGTAGATGCTGCTGCTTTCCCGGGAATGTTTGACAGTATGGCATGATTCTTATTTATTTTATATTTTGTTTGTTTGTTTTTTATAATGAGTCGACTAAAAGGGGGTGTGGTAAAAGTTCTCAAAACCATTACAAATCCCTATACATCTAATCCAAACTACAAGACTACAGCTGCACAGGGGTTCATGCAAAAAAAATATATATATATATATTTATATAGAAAAGTACAAAAACTGTGTATTTATATGTACAGAAAGGGAGACTAAGCACAGGATTCATTCCCACATCTTCAACTTTAGCTAAATCCAAACCCTTTCTTTTCTGTTGTTGTGCACAGAAAAATAATTTTGGTCAACTAAGACATCGATCGACTAACCAACTAAATAACTAAAGGACTATAGT
>NW_026571115.1:22615223-22747723 GCF_026225935.1 Boleophthalmus pectinirostris | reverse complement strand
CACAGCCATCGCTGCAAAGGTTTCTAATGCGTATCGGTGATGGAGGAGAGGGAGCTGTTCTCCTGAGGATGTGGTTGTCAGGGTGACTAGCTCTGTCCTGGGCTCTGTGCAGAGATCGGTGAGGAGGATGTTATAAGCTGACGTCCATCATGATCAACAGGTCTCACCCACTGCACTTTTAGAGGCAGACTGAGTCACACTCTGTAAAGGAAGGAGTGCTACTGCAACTCCTCCTAATATACTCTGATAATGAATTACAAATTGAACTGTAGCATCATATTTGTAAATGACAAAATGTACATATTTGATAGAGGAATACATTGTTAGTTTGTTTATATGAATAGGTCCCAGATCCCACAGTTACTTACTATATAGACCAGTGGGTGTACGTTCTCATTTCTGGACGGTTATCTTTATTTTCAGCCCCCAGCACCATCATTGAGCAGCAAACCCTCTGAGCACCTTTAAAGCCATATACGATAGAGGCCCAGTGTTACCATGGCAACAGCATCCAATCCAGAATAGCTCACTCTGTTGTATCTTCTTCTTCGTGTACTCTTTGGTTTTATTAGCATCTTCTATCTAGAATCTTCTGCCTCCCCCTCGTTGTTGTTTTTTCAGGCCACATGTCTTCCTCATGTTCTCCGGAGCGTCATGTCAGCGCCGCACGTTGCCTCTCTCTCTCTCTCTCTCCCTCGCTCTCTATTTCTCTCTCTCTCTCTCTCTCTCTCTCTCTCTCTCTCTCTCTCTCTCTCTCTCGCTCTCTCTCTCTCTTGCACTAGCTTTCTCTCTCCATCCCCTTCACCTCCCACTCATCTCCCTGTTTTTTGCGGTCACATTGTGTTGAGAGGGAGATATTTTTAGCAGCAAAATGTGAGTCCTCCTCTGCTCTCCTCACTTCACATTGGGAGCGAATGTGCCTGTTAATAATGACAGATCCATCTGAGACATCTTTGGTTTAAAATGTCAGTGTATGTCAGTGTGTGTGTGTTTTTTTTTTTTTTAGAAATTAAACATAACAAAACTGCTGTAAGCTATAAACATTTAAGTTTATCTTTTGTCATGCTCAGTGGTGATACAGCTGCCCTGAGGCAAATAGACAGAGACATGGCTGCCATTCTTTGTCGATGACTATAATATGTTCAATGTTTAACCCAGAACTGAGCACATATAGTCATCAGATGTTCACGCCTTGATTTGCCTTCATTTTGAGAGAAAAATATTTCAAAATGCAGGCAGTATTTTGTAATAAATGTTGTAATAAATGTTGAAAGTTTGCTGCTAACATGAAACACTTTAAGACTTAAAATCCTACTAGTGTAGCAATGCTTGAATTACTTAATACTACAGCACAGTAACAGCATGGTAACTAAAAGTGTTACTACAGTTACTTCATTTGGTCTTCCAGGATTATTCTTAAATAAATGTTCTTTTACACAGACCATTGTAATGTTTTTTTCATATGTCATACTACTGACATGTTTCAGATGCCTTCTGCATCCGTCAAAGGGTCATGTGGTGTTATAGTGTTGACTGATTTACCAGTGCAGGCCTGGTGCCAACATTTGTGTAAATCAGCTGGCAAATCACGTCACTGTAACATCACGTGAGCCTTCAGATGAAGGATGCAGAAGGCATCCAATGTCAGTATGAAGTATGAAAAACTCATCACACAGGTCTGTTTTAGAGAACATTTATGACGTATGAAAAGCACACCACACTGTTGTGTTTTAAAGAACATTTAGGCCTACAGTTATTGTAGTTACAACAATTACATACAGGACGCACACACCTGTCATTCCACCTAGGATTAATTTCTCATAAATCTCTTTATCCCCAGTTATGATTGGTATTTCTCTCATACCACATTACTACTAAAGTAAAGTACAAACTAATATTTCTGTTATTAGATTATTTCTAATAATAACTGGTTTAATGGTTTATTAGAAAATGCAGTAGCCCATGTTTTGACAAAGTTAAGGTTGAAGTGACAATTTACTTTTATTTTTAATTATTATAACACATGCATAAAACATAATGCATTTGTAATGTATATATAAAGGGAACTGTTTTTTGGTGCTGAATTTATCCGTTTATTGTTTTCTTTTTTTATAATCAAAATATGCATTAAATATGACACTTCTTTGTGAAAGGGGGTAGACTCGAATAAACTTTGCTTCTGCCTACTCCTTTTGAGCATTGCATTTTCTGCTCAATGTATTTAAAAAAAAGTGTAGCAGCTTGCTCAAATAAAATAAATGAAATGAAAATAATGTGGTTGGAACTAATTACTTGTTGCAGGTTTTGCACCACTGGGCACTGATTCCTTCCTTTTTAGTTTTTATCACTGCAGATCTTGGGTAATGCTCCTCTCAACCTGTGGTCTGTGGTTGTTAGAATCATGCCTCTTTTCCACTTGCATACAACTTGGCAACATTTCATCCATCAACAGGTGTCATGATGTAATCTGTTTTGATGTGCACCTGCTAGAAGTATAACCGGCATTTTGACAATTTTGCAAAAGGCAAAAACTGCGAGCCCCTGCAACATGTCCTACTCGTCTGCATGAATATACGCAGAGAAACAATGAACCTTGTTTAGTTCTTGCTGATAACCTAACATGCAGAGAGCCTGTGTGTGCCCTGCTCGCCTGCCCGGGTGCCCGTCTCCTCGCGCACCCCGTTGGTTTCTATTGAGTCTATTTTTAGCTCGCGCAGACTGGTCACGTGGGGTGGAAGGACGTCAATAATGTTGTTGTTGGTGGTGGGTGCGAGGGAGGGAGAGGGAGGCACACTGTAAATATGGAGGCGGCCAAACGGTAGGAGGTGAGACGGCGATCGACTTTTCTCCCCGACTAAATTCCACGCGTTTTCATTCGGGACATTTATGGCGGATTTGGAAAAGGGACTGGGCGCACCGACGCTTTGACCGAGCAGACTCCGCGGAGAAAGCGACCTCCGCACGCGTACGCTTTCGGGGAAGAGCCGCTGACATCCACGGTAAGGGTGACTTCACGAGACGGGAGGAATGAGTATGTGAGATTACCCCGTAGAAAGCAAATAATGTCCAATAAGCTTTAGTAAATCTGTTAAATGTTTATAATAGTCAATCGGTGTTGAATTATATTTGCTAAGTTGCTGCACGCTAGCACATTCAGCTAACTTGGGAATAGTTCTCCGCTGCTATTGCTAACCAAAGTATACCTGGCAGGAATGAATGCTAACAGTGAAACTTGTGATTTTGAACAGGAATGAATCTTCTAAACCAAAGACCAGTTTATTCCCCCTGCATATCGGAGGACAGTGTTATTAGATTGCTTATAATCGAGGAACAACAAGCAAGTGACAGCTCAAAGTTGACTACTAGCCACTAAACTACCAGCACCATCAGCAGCTGCAGCCAGGAGCTAACGAGGAGGAGGAATTAATGAAGTTGTAGAGGTAATAGTTATATGCATGTGCTGTCATGGTGACAAGGGGCCAGGAGTGTCCAACCAAACAGGTACTGCTACTGCAAAGTCACCTCTCACCTCTATAGTTAAAGGTAAACCAAAAGAACTTTTATGGGGACTTTTATCAGAGTTATTTCCTGCACTGATACTGAAGATCCATTTGATTGATCTGTTTAGGATGCTGATACGAAGCATGACGTGAAGTGAAGGTGCACGAGTTGACACCCAAGGCAGAATATTATTTCATGTGTGAAGTAATCAAAGTTACTACACATTTTGATTAGATTGTACAAGCAGTGTTTGTACAACTTCTAAGCACATGCTCCAAAACAGTCGGAAGTTGGGTCATTGATTATTACATTATTATACCATAATTGTAAACATTTTTGGGCTTGCAATTCAGAATTCACTCTTTTTATTTTTCTAATTCAATTTCCCTTTAATTAAACTTTGAAGTAGCTCTCTCTGTGTTGTGCCCAAACATGTTAGCTCTTACCACTTGCTGTCCCTCCTCTCTCTCTTTGTATTTACCTACTACCTTTTTTCGTAGCTTGATGTATTTATTTAGTTGTCTTTTTTTTTGTATTTTTGTTGTTGTTGTTTTTTTGTTTTTACACAAGCTGCACTTTTATTTAATCAAGTTTAACTTTTTGCAGTAGCTTTCTTTCTTTCCAGCTGAACTTTTTTGACCCGGCTTTTTCCATCATTATCACAGGTATAATTTTGTGGATAGATACTCAAATATTGAATAAACCATGAGACACTGTAGGGGTGTAAGTCATTAGTTATTTAGTTGGTTAATAAGTCACTGGTGTCTTACTTAGGTGACTAATTATGTCATTATAATGATAAGGATTTATACTGGACAATAGTTGAAAGTAGAGGTTATGGAGTGAGTTAGCTGAAGGGTGAATTTAGTTGTGAATCTTTGTGAGTTTTATCTACTTTTTTACATACTGTATGAATACACATTTGCACTCCTGCATTAACTCCCGTGCTGTTGTAGTCTTGTGAGTGCAGGTTTGTTCAGATATAATTAGGGAAACGCCCCCTTTATAGTCGATTAATCAATCTGCAAGGCATGTCTCTAGTCAACCAAGTATTTCTTTTGTTGACTACAGCACTACTACTGTACTTTAGAAGTGTGCTTAAGAAGTTATGTTATGATGCTTGTGTTTCTCCTAGATTGCAGGTTACCATCAGGACATGTTGTTGTTAGATGCACTCCATCGAGCTTGGCATGTTTGATAATTACAGACTAGAGCAATGATGCATTCTGAAGCCCGGTCACACCTTATGTAATCGCCCAATATAAGCCTGTTCAACTCTTTTGGATATTGGCTCTGTAATTACCGCTGACGTAAAGAGGTGTGGGTATTAACAAGCCAAACCTGCAGCTTCTCTCCTTTCTTTCCTCACAGGCACCAGCTCGCCCCCCTCTCAAGTACTACAGTCACCAGGTAGACCACACAACACGTCAATGCAGTTATTTAGCGTGGTCACAAGTTTAAGTATAGTACTGACATGGCTAGCGGCGAGTCCATGCTGCAAGGCTTTCAATGACGGTGGTTGTAATAATGATAGTAAATGGTGATTCATAAGTGGTGGTGTTTGACCAGTGTCCACTCTAATGTGAGTCAACGAATGTTTTCAGGTTCAGTAAATCCTACAATTTTTTTTAATAGATTAGTTGTTTGGATTAGCATCTTGAGGATATATTGATTAAGTACACTTAAATAAAATACAAAGTTTACATATTTCCTATGCAATATACATGAAATTACTGCTTTATCAGAGTCATAATCTTTCTATAAACAGTGAAGATTCAGCCCCACGTTATGTTAATTACTATACTGTTCAATATATGAAAGAAGGAACCATAGTTTTGGGGGGGTCTGTATTTATTGGGGGTATTTTTTTCTTTGTACTAGAAAGGAACTGTTTGTTATTTTTCTGTACTATGATGAGATTTGAGGTATAGAGGATTGAATAAATTACTTCTGTTACTATTCCTTTATCGATGCAAACTAACTACAAGGGCGTCTCCTTCTGCTATAACTTTAGCAATGTTCGTTGTTTGAGAGAATCCTACTTTAGGTTTATCATGTCAGTGGCATAATTTAGTTTCAGTGTTATAATTTTTATTGGCTATATTTTCAACAGCAATATATCGCACTTCAGGCATTTTTATTGTGACAAGCCTAGTTCTTACGAAAGAAAAAAAGACAGTAAAACTAGTAGCAAACTACTAGTTTAGTTTAACCACTTTCTAATGACATAAGTTGGGCTGCATCATTTTTGAAACTAAAGGTAAAAGTAGTAGGGATTTTGATTTGATATGTTTTCTATAAGGATTCTTTTTAAACTACTTTGTAACTGCTATAAAACTACAAGAGTGACGTGCACATGTTTATAGGGGTTTAACTACAGGGTTAACAGGGTTATTTTGCTGCTTTCAGATGACAATGCTATACTATAAATTATGTAACCCTTTAATTTTATAATTGTAATTCATTGTACAATGGTAATTACAATATAACACACCTAAAAATGCTGCTCGTGCTTCTTCTGCCATAAATTATTATGAATGATTGGTTAAGTAGTTTGGTATCTTTCTGCATACCAAATGTAAGTAGCTAATCATAAGTATTATTTGTTTATTCAACAATAGTAGTAGTACTAGTAGCCGGTGGAGGAAAATAATAATTACCTCCTTGTAGGGTTTTTGAAACTACTAAAATCAGTATCGAAACTATATACTCATTTGAAGTATCAATACGATAAAGATCACATGAACAAGGCATGACCTTTCCTGGACAATAGGATGTCAAAAGTATTGAAAATCAGATTCAAATCAATACTAAAACTAGTCTTGAAACTAAATACTCATTTGAGTAGGTTTTGATACAAAATAAAATTATATTCACGTGGCAGAAATGAAACTTTCCTGAATAGCTTTAGAATGATCCTGAGCTGTATCAGAACACCACATGGTAATATAAAAGAAAGTACTATTTAAAGTTGAAAATCACACTCTTTTACTAGAAAAAGTGTTATTAATTATCATTCTGGTATCGGAATCGGTATCAACTCTATTCCTAGTATCAAAATCGAGTTTTAAATTTGTTTGTATTGTCACAACACTAATGGGTAGTTTAAAGTGGATCTTGAGCTCAGAACTAGTGTAAAACCACATGGTAACATAAATAAAGTTGCATTATTTAGTGTCGAGTATCAAGCTGATACCTTAGTAAATGAAAATACTCTGTTTACTAGAGAATGTATTTTTTTCTATGTTTCTACTCTCATGTGAAAGAGCATTTATTGATCAAGTGACGCTACAGGGATTCTTTACAATAGTCATGGGATGTCTGCGGGCAGTAAACACAGACTGAATTGTACTGTATGTCGTAGATAGAAGAGCTGGGTTAGTGCGGATCTAATGGGGCGTCTGAATGATTACAGCAGCAGGCCCAGTGTTCTCCTTAGTGTTTAATATGCAACCTGCTGCTCTGCGCTCCAAGGACATTGTGGATGTGTCAGGACTGTCATGGGTAAGCTGCAGTTTGTGAGACCAGGTGAAGTCACTACGTTACACTTGCTTCTATTTAAAACTATAAACTCGCTCCTAGTGTTTGTATCATGGTTGTGTACTGCTGCGCTGTAACAACTGAATGTAGAATCTGTTGAAGGAGCAGAATTCATAGTAATCCCTTTGGGCAAGCATTGGCAAGATTCAGCGTCCACCTCCCCAAGGTCATTACGTCCAATCTCTGTCAGTGTCAGCATGTGTCGTTTGTTCCATCTCCTTTTCTTTAGTTTTCATTGTGAACTGAAACGAAGCACAAACTCCTGGAAGAAACTATATCATAATAGTAATTAGGGATGCAACGGTACAATATTTATTGCAATATTTTGGAGAGGCTAATATAATTTTAGATGGGACTCTTTATTGCTTTTAAAATACCTTGACAAGATTTTGATGTCAGTTATTACTGTCATAATCCCAAGAATTTAAGTAAAAAACATGCACTAAAAAGAATCATGGGATATGTAATTCCCTATGTTTATAAGCTGTTGCTACTATACAGCCACCCATTTACGCAAAGGAACTTGTAATTTGATATATTGTGACAGCCCACGACATTATTGTGAGACTTTTGATGATATGATATCACAATATTTCGGTTATTCTTACATCCCTAATAGTTATGCATTTAATACAGCCATTTTCATGTTGCTGTACAATAGTATTGCTTTTCATTCAGTCCCATACTCAGTGATAGCTACAGCTACTTCTGTATACATATAGCTTTGCCCAAGGGCCCAACAACAATATGCAATAAATTAGTTGAAGTATAACTCATAATTCAGCTGTTAAGTTCCTTTATTACTTAAGTTAAGTTCCTAAATTACTCTTGTGAGCTTTAAGCCATGTTAGAATATTGTTAATGGGTCAAAAACATTCTGGTTGTGTTTTGTTTTATTCACATGTTTGAATAATCCTTTATTATTAGTCTGTCTACATTTCCAAAGCTCAAAACGCTCTGTTCCACCTTTGATGAAGTTATGAAGTGGTAGTTAAAAACTACCTTTTCTTTTATGTTCAGTAGAGATTGGCAATACCAGGGTTAAAATTATCCAGGTGTATAGAGTTTATAAACACAATGGAGTACTTCCTGTATAAGCACATGACATCACAAGGTGGAACAGAGTGTTTTCAGTTCAAGAGAAGAACTCAGCCTAAATATGTAGGGTTTGAGTGTTAAACGTGTGAATGAAACCAAACATAACTCTGGGTAGGTTTCTGATGAGGAAAAACACTATAACATAGATCAGAAAGTGATGTAATATGAACACTTTAAATAGGACCAACTTGTGTTAGATTTTTTTTCTGAAAACATTTACTTAAGTTAAGAATAGATCATAACAGATTTCACAGTTGTAAGGCCCTGCTCAGACCAAACTTTGGTTCTCCGCTCTCCATCTCCTGCTTGATCACACCTGCTGTTTGTTTAGGGAAGAGGTGTTCAGGTGAGCAGTTTCCACGGCAGCCCGGTTGCCAGGCAGCACTTCCGGCTGGCTCTTCTTGTCGGGAGGGGCCAGGTATTTTAGGAAATGCTGGTGTGAAGTGGAGGAGGTGGCGCAGCCAGATTGAGAAAGCAATATGGATCTATTTCTAAACAGCGCTGGCCATATGAGGGACTCTTTCCCTCTTCTCCGCCACACCCAAGTCATGTGACCACAGCTGAGTGTGTGGGTTTGCGTGCACGGGGCTAGCAGAGCAGTTGGCCAGCAGCAGGTTAGTCTGTTAGGATTGGGCACACACACACACATTGGCACACATACACACCACGGATGCTAACGTCTAGATCCCATTAACCAAGCGGATAGCCACTGACACTGACTTGTGTGACCTGCCCTGAGCTAATGAGGAGTGGATGTGCACAAACACCTCCTCAGTGTTCTACCGCACAGGGCTGCATGCTTGTGCTGTGTGGCAGTGTGCTCCTTTCACTGTGATTATGAGTAGTACAGCCATGTGATGTAATACTGCGTTTAGATCTGGCGTTCAGTTGACCCATGAGAGCTGCTTTACATTTTGTGGCAGTTATGGAGATTACAGTGGGATGTCCTGGGATGTCCTGTTTTCATTTTTTTGTGTCTTATCTTATGTAATGCTTGGACATGGAAATATCTGGGTATCTGGTGCGTTGCTACGGTGACTCCAGAAATGTTTATTGTGTCTCAACAGCAGACTGCAATTTCCCCAAAATTGCAGATTTGGCAATACCCGTTTTCAGAAATTAAAATGAATTCTATGCGTAGAAATCAGAAAACAGATTAAACTCCACTGTAGCTCCTTTCTACATAGCCACACTCACTGTCAACAGTAAGCACAATTCATATCCCGTTATAATGTGGTTTAGTCACCTGGAAACATGAGCCTGTTAAAGGATCAAAAAGGCAAGGCAAGTTTATTTGTATTGCACAATTAGACATAAAGTAATTCAGAGCTTTACAGAATAAAAAAGATACAGTGTAGAATAAAAGCCTTTCAGTCAAATGCACAGAAGTGTTTTGACTGAGCCTGGATTTAAACCTTGTCAAAATAGACACCTGTCTCACATGTTCAGGAAGACTGCTCCAGGTTTTAGCTGCATAAAACTGAAAAACTGATTCCTTATGTTTAGTCCTGTCTCTGGGCACCAGCAGGAGGCTGGTCCCTGAGGTCCTCAGCATGTGAGATGGTTCATATGGCAGATGCACTTTGATGGTAAGCTATGGAGAGACTTGAAAGCACTAACCTGTTGTGTGATATATGAAGCAGTTCTTCTATATAATCAATGCTTTTTTTATTATGTAATATTTTATACTTGATTGTTTTAATTGTTTTATTAGAGTCTAGGTTCATATGGGTTTTATTTTATTTATTCACTGAAGATGGGAAACACTTGCTAAAAATCTAAAATTAAAAACTGTAGGTGATGCATAAAACTGAAAACATTAGTGTGTTTTTTGTTTGTTTTTTTCACATTCTGTTCCTCTAGCTATATTTTCTATATTATATCAGTGACTGTGTGTTAAGGCCTTTATATTCATTTACTATAGAGGTTAATAAATATCTACACTCACTTGCTCCATGTTGTGTTATGTACTGTAATGTGTTTGTGAGCGTTAGATCGTTGGACAAAGTCATACACATAATATCCTGCTGACAATGAACAGCTGGAGCTCCTTTTAACAAAGTGCATTTTCAGCCTGTATGCAGTTGGCCTATCTCTGTTGAATAATGTGTTAAAACATGATTGGTAAATATCAGCTTTACTTATTGTATAAGCATCAAAGCAATTTCTTAAATATGTCATTTGCTGACTATGAAGTTGCAGTCAACAATATGCAATAATATGTGATAATAATGTGACCTGTGATATTCAAAGAGGGGCTATTTTACTTCTAGGGAGTATTCATTGCTATAACACATAACATATTTAGATCACCATGTTACCTTCTGAGCTTTATCACAACATAATCAGCATGTGTCATATTAATTTCTTGAACATAAACAATACAGTATAGGACTTTTAATCATTGTCATTTAACAAAAAAATTGTGACATTTCCAACTCATTTGTGCTCCAGAGGAGGAGTATAAGATGATAATGATGATACAGTGTAGAATTCAGTCCTCTTGTTCCTGGCCGTCTGTGTCAGATCCTGCAGTTTACTGTAAATCACATTATAGCTAAGACGGGCTTTTCTTGTGTCACACTCATCCTTCCCTAATGAAGGGCTCACGGATCCCCTGAAACTGAACAGTTTAGAAATCTAACTCAATTCTTAAAAAATAAATAAATAAAACACAGACATTAAAAAAGAAAAATATATATAAATAAAAAAAAAAAAAAAAAAAGATAAAGCAACTTTTTGAGACCTCCTCTTAATTTATGGTTACATTGTAATGAGGAACATTTTTAACCTGGGGAATGCAAGAGCCATACGTTTGCTACAGTTCTTTTATTTTTATAGTAGTTTATAGTTCCACAGTGCATCGTTTTTGTTTAACATTTGAGCAGAAACCCACTGGACCACATGGTGGAGCCAGACTACAGCTTCACTATAACTTAATAGGTCTATTTCTACCTTGTAGTCCACAGTGAAGCAGACACATCTTATTCTAACTAAGCTAATTCCAGTGTACATTAATAATAACATAGTTACAATTGATGATGTTTTCATTTTTTTATAAACCTTTGTAAATCCAAAATCAGGTTTTACCGCAGAGAATTTATGTTTTGCACTCAAAAAAGACTAGAAAGATAGATAGCTAGATAGCTACATAGATAAATAGATACATACATACATACATACACACATACATACATAGAAAGATATTTAAAGCATCCTGAGGGAAATTCAAGTTTACATACAGCAACTATTGCGCATCTCAGTCGTCCTTGTGTTTCAGTCAAAGGTCTCAATGTGCATTAACAGGAGAATTGGTCAGATAGGCTCAGCAGATCCTGTGTCAGTGCCGGTGAGTAGCAATCATCAGGACAAAAGTGTAAATCTTTTGCAGCGTCATAGCAGCCTCCAAGGGGAACCAGTTGATCTTCTTCTCATTCCAATCTGTTGTTTCAGTCAGTGATGAAATGGTTCATTCCCTCGAAGAGAGAATTTCTGGACAGTTTTAGAGTATTTCCACTGGAAGGTCTTCTGCCACATTTGGTGTAAAAAACAAATTTAGTGTAAAAGGTTTGTAGCATCTCAGAGGTTCATTGCTAGTTCCTTAGCAAGCTTCTTGCACAGTCTCAGTGGATACAGGAAAACAAACAGCTCATTTCACACAGTCCAGTAGTCATTCAAGTTATGTCCTTTGAACTGCACATATTGTGCTTCTTGGTTAAAATCCCAAGATAAGGTGTTAAAAACTGAGCTCAAAAAGGTTTCAAATACTATACTTCTTGAAATTATGTTTTTAATTTTGGACTTCAAAGGCTGCTGTACCTGCTGATGTAGTTACTTTTCAGTCTGTCAGTTCTCAATATTACATATGGTGTAGCTTGGTTTTCGTCATGGACACATATGGATGGAGGTGTGCTATGGGGGCTGCAGCCTGTTGCTTGGGTGATTTCCACATGACGCCCCACAAGCACACACACGCAGGCACACACACACGCACATGCACACACACGCGCACACACACACACACACACACACACACACACACACACACACACACACACACACACCCACACACACATACTGAGCCCGGTGAACATAGGTCACAGACACACAGAAAGAGCTAGACTGTTGCACTACAGTTGTACACCTTTAAAAAGAGGGCTAAAGTCATGGCACCATTTTGGGCTTAGCCCCTTACTCAAATAAACAGCAGAAGTTTTCACAGAGTTTGTCTGTTTAGGAAGGGATAAAATATTGCAATATAATTATTTTAAATATTTTTTAAACATGATTTCACTGCTCTGATTTTAGTAGATTCCAGAAAATTGCTTATAAATTTTAATTTAAAACATTTTTGTGTAACTATCTTAAGATTATTTTTGTTTTTGCTAATAGACATTGCATTGGTTCGTGTAATGTGAGAGATTTGCTGTAATATATTTTTCAGTGCTCTGGTGCGGTTTTGCCAGAGTGCGAGGAGGCCTATATTGCAATGGCAATATTTGATGGCCTTCTGTGTGGAAGTAAGTTGACTATACCTCATTTGTGCCTTTCTGATTGTATGCTGTTCTAATATTGTGTACTCCTACTTGAGCTTGTTTTTCCATGTAATCAAAATGACATGGCGCCATTCTCTCTACTCTTAAGTTGGATTAAATACAGCTCATAAGTGTGTTTTTGTAAGTACCAAAGTAGTGGTTCTCATTACAAGAATGGGTTTTGTTCTATTCAGGGGTTATTAGTGGTAACTTCATTAAAAGCAGCTCTGAAAAGACAAGCTTACAAAGAGAGAAGGAGCAAGGCTGTGTGACGTGAGGCTCAGGTCAGGAGGGACAGAAAGCATCAGGTGTGACTGCTTTATCTCAGAGCGGTCAATGCAAAACCCACACCAAAAGCAGCCTGGGTTTTCAATACATGTTATCTTCCAAACTACAAATAGTGAAGTGAATGCTAATGCGACACAGGGCCTAAATAATGAATGAGCTTTCTGGGAGTAGCATTTTGTACAAGGTTAACATTGATCAGGCCTTTTTTGCCGCTGTGCACGGTGCACACCTGCCCACACATTAAGTAAATGTCAGCGTGCCTTTATGTGTAATTAATGACGTCTGCTGTTGCGTTTTGTCTTGTTTGCAGAGAAGGAGCGTGACTCACCTGTCTCTCTGCACCTCCGCTGCCCGTCATGGAGGACTCACGCTAACGGTGGAAGGGACCAGGCAGGAGCAGGAGCAGCAGCCAGCCTCATGAGCTCACCGCACACCTCGGGTAAGCACAGCTGCAGTGAGGCTGGCCGGAAGTGCATGCTGAACTTTAGAAGTCCCAAGTGTTTGGAGGAAAGCTGTTTAGTACGACTGCACAATATGAGGATATTTGAATAACTAATACTTTAATATGCTTCTTGACACAATTATTTAATGTGGCCAAACCTCCTTGTCAAAGCCTGATCTCGTCAGATCTCTGAAGTTAAGCAAGGCTGGGCCTGGCTGGTACTTGGTTGGGACACTGGGAATACCAGGTGCCACAGTGGAGTGCAAACTTGTGTCATTGGCAAGACACTTCATTCACATTTGTTAGTGTGAATGCGGTGTGTGCGCAAGTGTTGGTTGGATTGGCCGATTGCACTGATTGGCAGCCTCTCTTCCCTCAGCCTGCCTTAGAGCAGCTGTGGCTACAATAGTAGTTTACTACCACCAAGTGTGGAGTGGATGAATAATGCACAAAACTGTAAAGCGACTTTCAGCGTCTAGAAAAGCACTATATAAGACTAATGCATCACTATTAAATCAAAACAAAAAACATAACACGCGTGTCAAATTAAAAACTAAACCAAGAAGTAAAATATGCTAATTTAGTTCATAATATGGAAAATCATTAATAAAATCTTCTTTTAAACTATTTACCTTCAAAAAACAGTTTATTTCTGCCATATGGAGAACTTTGTGTTGTTGTGATATGTTTATTTTCTTGAGATTTCTATTGCATGAGCCAATATGGAAATATTGATATTTCTGTAGCAGCCCTAGCCCTACCATTTATCTATAACAACGTTACTAATACATTATTTGTATATGTACTGTTATGAATAATGTAATTAATGACTCACTATGCATCAGCATCAGTGATTTATCAGAACCCACTCTCATTTTTGGGACTTGAACAGGAGTAAGACGAGACTTTAATGACAACGATTGGCTGAAAAGAGATCGACTGTAAAGGTGACCAATCAGCAGTGGCATTGTAGCCAATAATTTCCTGACATTTGATTGGTTTATTGGCATAGACAGACCATATTCTTCTCTCTGATTCTAAGGCATATGAGGAAATAAGTGGAGACGAAACTCACTGAGATCCTGTAACACACTTAACACTAACTACTTGTTTTTACAGTGACTTGCCCAACGCATTTCCTCTTTGGTGTATAGCACCGGAGCCTAGTTAATTCCTGTGATATAATTTAAAGGACACATTTGCCAAATGGACTTTTAATCGCAGAATTTTAATCACAAAATGTGTCTGCATAGAGTTGTGAATCACACTGTTTTTAGCTGTTCAGTTCTCTGCAAGCAACATAGACAAAAAACAGCACAGAACACTGAAGATGACCACATGTTTACAGCTAGAGTGGGGCTGTTTCATATGGATTCTGTGCAGTGTATCAGATCACGCACTGAGTGTGTATGAGTGAGTGTGTAGGATTCTATTTAAACACTGCTCAGTAACTCAGTTAGAGTTCATCACTGTGGCATCATGGGGGCTTTATTGTTGTAACAAAGTCACTATCCTTTATGCAGAGGGCTGTTGTTTTGTGAACTCATGTTTGTTGTCATTGTTTGTGATATTTTTATTACACATTCTATATAGGAAATAATGCTTGAACCACCAATGTCCAGTCCAAATGACGGATTGTCGGCAGTCCAAACTTTAGTTAATTGTAGTTGTATTTATGCACAAAAGAAACAAAGTTTGACTTGATTGTTGGGTGTAGAATTATTTTTTCAATTAAAGGTAAAAAAAAAAAAAAAGATCTTTTAGATATCTCTTTGTTTAGTGTGTCCTTTTTATGATCAGAATTTTAGCAGGTGACTTGCATAGTGCAACACCTATAGCATGTTTTGGCTCACAGTGTGACATATCTACCGCTGGGTCCTGGGGTGAAGGCTTGACTGACTGGCTGTAACTCGGTCGTCATGGATACAAATATAGTACATACAGGCGGAGTACAGACAGCCGCAGCACAGACTCCTGGGGTTGATGCGCCTCAAATAGAAACGCAAAGATGAGTCATCGGCCGGGCTGCTGCAGTGCTCACCTTTAACAGATGTGTTTAGTATGGTTCTGCAGGCACCTGGTCACTCACCTGCTCCTGTCTGCTGTGACGCTGGAGCTCTGAGCCTGGGCCAGACAGCCAATCATCAATGAATTATTAGACCTAACAGGACTGTGAGTTTGACACGGTGTCAGAATGGATGTTGTATACTTGTCTTGATGCCTGTTGTGTTCTTGTGAGTCATAGTGAGACATCCCTGAAGCTGCTGGAGGATACTGAGCTGTTTACACCGAGCTGAGGCAGAGGAGGAGGGAGGTGATGAAGAGGAGGTGGGATGAATGCACCAGGGAGTGATAGGAAAGCAAACAGGAGAATATTTGGGCTAGTGTCAGAAAGTTCACTTGCTATTTTTATGCACTATTCTAATATCAGTCTAGGAATTGCTTTGCAGAAATGTAGGTGTTTATTATAAATTTGTGTATTTATATGAAAGGGAGGTATTACAGGGAGTATTCATTATTAACAGATAACATATTAAGATCACCGTGTTACTTTTACTGTTCTGAAAATCCGATATTAGATGCAGACAATGTAAAATCTCAAATAATTTTCAGTTTTATTTTTTGACGATCCCCCTGCTCTCCATACTGCCTCTTCAGGGGGCTATTACAACTCCAACAGCGTGCATTTTCCTAATGAAACAACTTCACATCGCATCAGGTTTGTCGAGATGTAGTGTACTGTTTTGTATATTTATGAAAAATGGCTTTGTAGGAACATGAGTTACGTATGCTTGTGGACTGAGCATTGCACAGGGTAGTACTGCCCTAAGTGACCACACCTGCACAGATAAAACATTTTGAAGTACAGTATATTGATACAGAGAAACGATAAGCGAAAATATTGAGACTACTGACACAACAACAAAAACACAAGTAGGGCCCAACCCATATGGAAATTTTTTTGGTGCTGATATGATACCGATTTCGCATTGGTTGCCGTTGCACATTTGAACTGCACAATCACTGAAGCACTTCAAATCCTTGCTCACCATTTTTCTCCTTGGCATTTTCCCAGAGTTAGGAAGAGACACCTTAGCACCTTGCTGTTATTATTATTTTTATTTTTATCATTATTATTCTGGTTGATTTGCCTATTGTATGTTTTATTTCACTGTTCAGCAGTTTGGTAAGCGTTGACTGTTTAAAATGTGCTATACAAATAAATTAGATTTGATCTAACAGGCTTTGGAGGTGCTGATAGCCGATATAACAACTGATATATTTTGTGACGTTAAAATTCACTGTAAATCTTCAACTGCTTATAAAACTTAGGTTTGTTTGGTTAGATTTTAAGTTGGGTTTGTTTAGGCTACATTTACTGTTATTTTGCCTCTTTACAGTCATATTTAAAGACAGTAGGTAGACCTAATGGCATTTGTGCATGACATTCTAGCCTGTGAACAAAGTAAAAACTACCGCTGTCAGCCTTTAGCAGTAAATGCCTGCACGCCGCAGTAATTAATTATATGTGTAAATGCGGATCATTCACATCTCTATTTACGCCCATATCTGTATGTGTCTCATGGCATTTTACCTAATCTAGTTAACATTAGCACTTAAGCCCATTTCTGTTGCATATTTTGACCAAAAATTGTGAATGTTTGTATCATTTGGTGATATGGTTATTGTGCACGGGTTTTAATTATAATGTAGTAAAGCAGTGATCCCAATATGGTTATTCTCTATACTAGTCACCCCACTTTTCAATATTAAAAATTAACTAACTGGCAGTATACCAAATGCTGTAATACTTTTTATACACCAGAAACCTTCACTTTCATTTTGTGATAAGCAATATTTCTCCATTAGCTATTTGTCTGTCACTATACAGAAATATCGTTTTACCAAATCATGCACAGTTTGACATTGAACCAGTGCTATCTGTGCATTCTGCTCATCGTTATAAGTCCTTTTTTGCTTGGGACTCAAGTGAATGGAACAAACAAAGCCTATAAATAGCAGCCAGCACTTTCAATTAATAATATGCACACTGACACTGAAGTGAGTGCTGCCTCGTCTTCTGCTTCTAAAATAGGCTTTCCCGTGGTTTTCCGTGGTTTTCCGTGGACGTTCCCTAGCGGCACTACACCACCTGATCAAGTACACGACGACTGTTTTATATTGACTTAAATATTAATACAGACTTATTTTAGCTTTATTTTGTAAGTGCCTGGCTGCAGTATTTGGCCTGGCTATTTGTGGATCCCTTTAATGCATTATGTACATGGTAATAGAACTAAAGACAAGTGCACATGCATGGTAAGCATTAACGTTTGATATGCTAGAATATAAGAACTGCTAAAGTAATACCAGAACCACATCAGTGCTCAGAGATATGATGAAAAAAGAAGGATTTGAGATTGAAGATTTTTTTTTTCTTGTATTTGCTTGACTGATCACAATTGTTGCTTGGATTTTATTTTTTCTTGTCAAAACACAGGAAAATTGCTTTCAATATTCATTTTATGAAAACAAACAAAAAAAAAAGACAGACTTTAATCAGTGCCATTTAATACAACAACAAGAAACAGTCGAACTCTATTTCAAACCCGACTTGATTCAAATTAATTTAATTAACTAGCCCTAAATCAGAAGCTTTTAAGAACAACCTAAGCTACAGGGTTAGTTTATTTAATTAATTTCATTATAGTTTTTTTTTATATTGGAGGCTTGTTATTAGTTGTCTGTGGAAAAATTTTTAAAAATTCATTGTAGTGTTGTGACAATATTAAAATTCCAAATGCGATTTTGATAATAAGGATTAGGCTCAATACTCAATACCAATTCTGATGCCACAATGATAATAAAAAAAACAATTTTTTTCAGACAGCTAAATGTAATTTTCAGCATTGTATCATAGTACTTTCTTTTATAGTGCCATTACTAGTGATCCTGGTATGTAGTGGTCCATGTGCGTATTCTAATCTATGTGGTCTTGTTGCTCAGGTCAGGTTCAGATACAGCTCCACATTCTAAAGCTATTCAGAAAAGGTTTCTTTTTTAGTACTGATACTTGTTCAAATGCCTACCTACTTTCAATACTGGTTTTAGTATTGTTTTACTCTTGACAACACTATTCCATTATGTCTAATTTTACCACACAATCAACGATTATTAGCGTCATTGTTACTATCAGTAAATATGCCTTGAATTGCTGAGCATGTTTATCAAAGGTCAGTGCGTTCCCTATTATTTTCTATCCTTTCAAATCAATCTTTGGATGATTATGTAACCAGTGACAGGCCTCATTAATTCAAGCATCTGCTGCCATAAGCTGCCATCGTCCCACGTTGCTGCCGATCCCCAGCAGACGGGTCAAGGTAACAGCGCAGGTCGCCATAGCTACCGGGGTTAAAGAGTACACCAACCCCTCCTTCCCTCCTCTCACCTGGGGGAGGGCGGGGGGGTGCTTATAAACACATGGAAATGGACGAACAAGTGCTGTTTTTTGATTGACCACCAAAACTGTAGACAAGAACGTTCCATCTTGTTTCCAATCGGCAGGTGAAGAAGCCATATAGCGACACGACAACCCCCCACCGACAACACTGGCTGGAGGCTTACTGCTCTACTCTGCGCTATTTTTATCCAGCGGCTCCTCCTCCCTACAAGGCTATTTTCAGCTTCGTGCCCCCCACCACCTCCATCTCTCGCTCTGTTAGTAAATGTCTTTTTTCTATAGCGGTAAAAGCAGCACTGTGAAGCGAGGATCAAAGCTTGTATAAGGACTCCCCTTGTCTCTCCACTTCCTCTCCTCTCACTGATCCACTTTCCCTCCCCTCTCTCTCTCTCTCTGTCTCTCTCTCCCTCTCTCTCTCCCTCTCTCTCTCACCCTCTCTCTCCTCCCTCCCTCTCTTTTTCTCTCTGCTGTTGTTCATTCACACTCGCAGACACTCAGTATTAGCAGTCTGACCGGCAGCTGTTTCTCCAGCTCTGTTTTTTTCTAAATTTTTTCTCTCTCTTCTTTCATTTTTTTTTCTTTTTGATTTGTTTTGATTTCAACTCGTTTCTTCTGCTTCTTTCCCTCTTCCCTCTCTTCTGTCATTCTCTCAGCGCTTGGTTCTAATTTTGGAAGCATGGAACCTCGGGGAGCTCTCTCCCAAAGCTATTTGCGTCCTCGCCTCCCTTCCGCCGTGTCTTCTGGGCCAGTTCTCGTCAGACAGGAGGAGATGGGCACGAGGAGTCTTTGATGCGGCGTGCAGGGGAATTCACCTTCTGTTTGTTTTTCAGCTGCAGCCTCTCCACTTTCTCCACTTGCTCTAGTCTGCACAGAAGGGGGCTGAAGGAGTTTAAGAACTGATGCTAACGGGACTACCTTCATGTATAGGCATCTATTTTGTTACCGATATTTTTCAAATAACCAGCATTTTTGATTGAAATTACCAACATTGTCACTGCTTCAGAAGATTGGGTCTTTTACTCGCTTTCTAGACTCTTTCTCTTTTTTTAAAACCACCCAAAAGGACTGCATAACATCAGATTTGGTCTGAACTGTTTCTAGACTGACCATCATAACACAAGCTGGAATTTAAAAGCACATACTGGTGAAGGCAGAGCAAATCCAAAGCACCGGGAGAACTGTCTGAAGTTTGCTTATGTCCGGATACTTTCTGAGAGTAGGGCGCTTGGAGCATTTTTCAATGTCAGTTATTCAGTGACATTTTGCAGTGTCTCTTGAGAAAGCCATGCTGACATCTGTGCCGACACACTGACTGGTGTTTAGGGTTGATGCGCCTCTGGTCCTGGCATGCTGTTGCATCCCCCCATGTCAGGACTGTGCACCATGTTGCAGACCATCTATGAGACAGAGTCTTGCTTTTCCACGTCGGGAGCGGACAGCCACCAGCCTCTGGAGCTCCTCAGAGACAGCAGCAGGAGCTCCGGCGCTGCTGTGCCCACGGCCGGTGAGTCATCTCTGGGAGAGCAGAGGGAGGGAGAGGCGCACTCATAGGGAAACACACTTAGAGCTGCAGCTCTGGAGTGGAACCTCAGCACTGGTTCATTCTACAGTGCAGGCACACACTAAAGACAGTTTTGTGCTTGGTCCTCAGAGATGTGTCCTACAAAGTGGAGTTTGATTTAGTGGGCTTACAGCAATGGCATTAGCATCAGAATGGCTCTGCACTCCATCTGAGGGACTGTTTTCAGAATGATGTCAGGTATGGAAATAGAAATCGATGTGTCTGTTTAATCAAGGCTGTGTATTTAAGAGTCAGTGTATTTAATACAGACATTTGTGTTTTCATGTGTGCCACCATCTTCTAGATTACCTTTCAGAGCAATTATATAATCTTTACATTTGTCATTCATGTTGTATCAGGTTATGCAATGCAGTGCAGACTAGTATGCATATTGCTTGCCATAAAGCATAAAGTATGACTAGTTAAGTGCACATATCTTCTCATGGACTGCTTGTGAGCCAGTTTCTGAACTATTGCTAGGGCACACAGGAAGTAAATTCAGTCTAATCTTGTGTTGAGTTGCGTTTACGCTATTGGCTCACTGGCAGATGCAGGTCAGTGGAGTGCACAGACCTACAGGCTTAAGGTCACAAAGTCCAGTCTGTCTGTCAAGTCATGTTTGGAGGCCAACACCTTTTGTTATTGTTACTGAAGCTCCCTGATGTCATAGTGTATGTATGTGCATTTATTTTTAGTTGTGTTGTTATCACGTTGTCTCTGGTCAGTATATGTATTCTGAGACTGAAACTATAACTTATTTTGAGCAGCACTGGCCCATTAATACCAGCACAGTGGGCCTTTCCTAACATAGCTGTGTGCTTCCCCAGTATCTTTTTGCAGGTTTCTCTATGATGAACATCTAGAGCAGCAGTTTGATATAACACTGTGCTTTATAGGGCCTTCCCCAGGGATCTGAAGTGGCTCCGTCAGCTCAGGTGTAATACACTGAATGGAAATGCACAGTTAAAAATATGTTCTGAAAACCACAGATGCTGTCATAGCACCCTAATTATGTAGCACAGGTGTTTTTCACATATTTCAGCCTCGCAAACAATACTTAGGCGCTTAGTGAAATTACATGGTGGAGAAAGCGTACATTGAACAGAGCATATCAAACATTATGCCATTATAAACATGCGTCATTTCCTTAAGATTGATACATCCATTTGCATTCTTGTGTCATCATGCCCAGTGGTAGCTCTGCGTGCGTTATTATTCCAAATAGATAAAATGTTAAGTGTGACCAATATAATAAACTGTATAATTTCTTGTAAAGTACAGTGAAGAATAGTGAACCAAAAACTAAATCTGTTAATTTGTTCATTAAACAGACTTTGGCATGCCAACTCATTCTCATAGAGGTTTTATGACCAATATGGGGTCTATTTAAATTAAAATGCTGATTCAGTATCCACTCTATATCATTATTTGAATATCAAACAATTCAACAGTATTCAACAAGTTAACAGACCATGGTCACAATAACAAACTGCAAACACAGAACTGATTTAACATACTTTATACAATGACAAACTATATGCAGATTGAGTTGCAGACTGGCCATATAACTACATACAAGCAACGTTAGTGTTTTTCCTCATACTGTGTAGCAAAGGTCTTCAATTACATTTTTCTGGGGGCCAATTTTTTGATGGGCTTTGGTCTGAGGACTGGACTATTAAGCTGTACCACAATTTAATGTTTTATAATATTTTGAAACAATAATAATATTGTTGTATGTTATATTATGTAACATTATTATATACATTATAATATTGCTCTACTAATAGGCATGGCCAAGACAAACCTGCTGTGACAACCAGAAACCAGTTCTAGGACTACACAGGTTTAAACTAGAGCCCGACCGATATGGATTTTGTTGTGGCCGATATGAAACCGATATAATGGAAGTTGAAGCTGCCGATAGCCGATATAATCACCGATATATTTAGTGATGTAAAAATTCACTGTAAATCTTGAATTGATTAAAAAACTTAGGTTTGGCTCTAGTGGATTCTAAATTGGGTTTATTTAGGCAACATTTATTGTTATTTTGACTCTTTACATCATATTTACATACAGTAGATTGGCCTAATGGCATTTTTGCATCACATTCTAGCTGCTAGTGATGGGTATTCCAGTTTTTTTTTTGGAGAACCGGCTCTTTTGGCTCGGCTCACTAAAGCAGCTGGCTCTTTCGGCTCCCAAGCGACTCTTGAGATTGTTTTGTTGCAAGCAGGACTAAACCAGAACTGAACCAGGACTGAGTGTCGGGACTCGGTTTCTATCTCTCTCCTGCACTCGAGCCCAAGATTAGTCCTGGTTTATTCATTTTATGCTGAACTGCAGCCAAATATGTACTTTTTTTATCCTATGCACACGCAGATTTCTGAAAGTTTCGTTTTCAGCCGCTGCTGCTGTCAAACTACGGGTCTACATGCGGCATGAAGAGAAAAAGTGAGAAAAAGAGAAAACACGGCTCCCAATAAGAAGCAGGCTCCCGTTGTTCGCTCTAAGAGCCGCTTCGATCGCGATCGACCCATAACTCCTAGCTAGTAAACTATCGCTATTAGCCCTTAGCCGTAAATGCTGCGCAAAGCGGTAATTAATTATATGCATAAATGTGGATCATTCACACGTCTATTCACAGCTCATTTACATATCAATGCTGGTCCAGTAGCAAATATACGGCCAATGTAGTCACTTTACAATAGACCAATAGAAAACAGCCTGTTTATGTGTGGGAGCTACAGCAGCTAACCGCTAACAAAACCTAAGCTAGCTTCAAAGTCGATGTATTTCCAACACTCACCGCTCACACAGGCTCCTCCTCACATCACAAGTCTGCACTAATAAATGTCCTTTTAATCCAGACTCAAACCGATTGTCCGAAAAAGAATATAATCTCAATGTTGCGCACCGCTGCGGGTGTAAACAAACCACACGAGTGAAGTGACGTCACTCTGGTGGTGTGTTCAGGTACAGTAGGGACACAGACAAATTACACCGCAGATAAATACTGATGCGGAGCCACATATTAGGACATTTATCTGTCTGTAAATTGGATTAAATGAACATAATGTAGAGAGTCTAAGCTTTATAACAGGTAACATGCCCACGTGAAATATCGGCCCATATCAGCAAGCATATCGGCCGATAACCGATATGTCTCCAGGTGCCCATATTGGCCGATAATATCGGCCAGCCGATATATCGGTCGGGCTCTAGTTTAAACCAAGGCAGACTTACCACTATCTCCGATTTACAGTGTCTATCCTAAATTATGACTCCTTAACCATACTTTAAACAAGATTAAATTAGGTCTAAACTAGCACTAAAGTAGGACTAAGGTAGATTTTCTCAGGCCTAAATGTAAATGAAATTACAACAGGTTCAGGTTCAGTTGAAGTTTAATGCATAGCTCAGTAGGCTACTACAATAACAGAGGTAGCTTTGCTGCTTAGTGCAATAAGCAGAGATGCAATTATATTAGAACATACACAGGTGTCCTCACAGTCACAGGTTAAGCCCATTCAAACAGTGAAGCCTGGGAAATATGCTGCCAACGTGTCCTTCGGCGCCACTGCACATTAACATTTGTTAACATGCACTTCAAAACAGTTATCAATTAAGCTTTTAGTCTGTGTGTGTGCATTTCACAGATGTGCTTAGACACTGGTTTCAGATGAACGGGGATCTCTGGCTCACTGTGAACAGCTGCAGAGATGCCGCAAATTAGTGCAAAGTGTCCCAGAAGTGATGCGGAAGTGTCACAAAATATATATATTATTTTTTTAATCATGGGAAAATGGGCTGCAGGTTGGACCTTATTGCTTAGCTGGCTGAATTTGGTCCATAGACTACCTATTGATATCCCCTGCATATAGTATCTAATAATACATTATTAAACTACACAGAAGTAAAAGGTGTGAGTAATGCTAGGTTTGAATGTGCTTTTTTGCTAATAGGCATCTGAAAAAAGCTGTTCTAAAACCAAACATGCACCCAAAATATCATGCAGGTGAATATTAACAGTTTGTGAACACAAGGAAATAGTTAGATTTTAAACATACTTCCTTCTTTTGTGGTTTGAAAATCAGCTAATGTAGATTTAAGGGCTGGTGTTTTCTTGTTCCCTGTGACCTATACACAGCTGTAAATAGCTTACTGAACAAATTACCGTCCCAGATGTTTAAAAGATGTACTGTTCATGACAGCAGCAGAACATAGAACAGCCCATGACCTACACACAGTCAGTCCATAATACGCACAAGCCATGCCGGTCGTCTCTACAGTAACCTTGCACATGTGTCTCGCCTTGTTCTTCTCTAAGCTTCTAATTTGTCTAAAGTACGCTTGGCCATTATACTATTTTTACCTCTCGCTCTTTTCTTCTCTGCCGCTGTGTCTCGCTTTCTGCTGGCATTTTTTTTTTTTTTATAAGTGTTTTGCTGCACTGACGTCATAGTGCCTATTTATTTCAGCTACACACACAGGGGCAAGCAGAGCAGAGACCTCAGTCTGACGTGAACAAAAAGACAAAGTTGGACCTATATGTGTTGATTTTTCAATTCTGTGTTATTTTTTACAGTAAATATTTGAAGACCACGTTTAAAACAATGTTCTGAGAAGTTGAACAACATAAAGGACCTCAAAATTTGATCAGAGCTGACACACCTTACATTCCCAAAACACATGCACACACACACACGCTGGAAATTCCCAGTTGGTGGTTTGTAGCTCCATGCAGTGCGTTCCAGTGGTCGTCTTTATGAGAAAATAGCATCTGACCTCAGGAATAGTGTAATGTAAACAAGTGACATTGAGACAATAAGACCAGAGGCTGATGTCACCACAGCGTTAGCATTCCCCGTCTTTATAAACACCAGACATGTTTAATACGTTCTTTGCATACCAAGTAACTCTGATTGGTGGTCTTGTTAGTTTGGTTAACATCACTGGACTTTCTGAATGTTTACATGTATTGATAGATACTGGTATAAATATTAGTAGGTCTAAAGTTTAGTCTCGTCTCAAGTAAATCAACATTTAAAACATGATATTAAAGGTTTCAAAAGCATTGTCAATGTGCACTTAAAACAATGGTATTTTGATCCCTGATTGAGCTTTAGAGATGCCAAGGCCTGTCACAATGACAAATTTTGAAGTGCAATATATCGTTGTACAACAAACAATAGTACTAAAACGAATTTATGCCCCTCTAACCCAATAACCCTGAAGTAGAATTATCCCCCAAAACTTTTCTAAATGTACAATATGGTTAAAAAACACAAATTGCAATAAAAAATAGCAGAATGAAGCACAGTAGTTATTTTGTGTATATGAGTCATAAAAACTATTTATTCAAACGTCTACAGCTCAAATCTTATCGCAGAACAGAGACAAACTAAAAGTTCACCACTAATCCAAAGAAAATCTCCACGATAAATATTAACCCTAAAAATGATTGTTCCCTCTAACACATATTAAATGATAACTAGATATAGTAATTATTGTGACAGGCCTAGAGTTGGCAGTGTAATGAAGCAACATGTAAAAGGTTGACACCAAAAATAACCTCAGTTGGAAAAGTAAAGTTGGTTCCCAGCCCTAACAAAACAATAGCTTGCTTCCTTGTTGTTTCCCAAACCCTTTAAATGAGTTTTATAAGATGAGCATGTCCCATCTCATTGGCCTATCATGCTTGTAAAATATGTATAAATGCTAACCTAATCTATTGCTTGTGCTAAATGATACACCTAGTCAGTCTAAATCAGTCAAGGTTTCTAAATATCTATTTTCAAGTATATTTTTACACACGACTCTCTGCCCAAAATAACAGCCAATCTGAAAATAGTGGTTATATTTTACAGAAAGAAAAAAAGACATTAGAAGTGTAGAATTTAATGTGCATTGTTCTTGCACATTATCAACACTCCAGCTCCATGAGATTAAACTAAACACACTGTAGATTAGCTAAAACATCAAATAATTATTGAGTTTTTCTAGTTTAACTGACTAGACCAACTGAAACTATCCGAACACAATATATCTTTTTTCCTTTCCTTGGATACCTCCTCACTGCAAGAGAAGAGTCCGTTAGGAGTCTCATTATACGATCAACTTAGAACATTAGCCCTGCTTGTAACTAACTGTGTGTGTGTTTACCAGACTATAAATGTCCCTGCTTTGACGTCAGACGCTGGCTGTTGAGGAATGCTGCATGCTTGCCAAACGCGCACACACACTTGCGCCAGGGCCCGGACAGTGTGTGTGTTGTAGTAGAGCGGAGGACACGTGCGTCACTCTCAAACGCCACTATATTTGTTTAGGTCATTTGGATACGAGGGCCCGCCGCACACACTTAGATCGTTTATTCCCATCTCCTTGCACTTTTTCAGGCTTCGGAGGAACTTTTTCAACTGAAGTAAACCATCATAACAGAGTAAACTTAAAGCTCTACGGGACTGCGGCTCTTGAGTTGCCCTTTCATTGGATGTATGAAGTGAAGTCATAATGCCTCTTGACTGTGGAGGGGATAGAATAGAAGAGAGGCCATAGCAGGATAAGAAACTTGGAGGAGTGGTGATTTTAACTTGAGCATGAAGCATTGAGGAGTATTGCATTTTTAATAAATATTGTGTTTGTTTTTTGTTTTGTTTTTTTGCATTTTTTTTCTTATTTGATAATACAGTTATAGCACTGACTATATGTATAATACATTTCCAGTGCAGCTTTTCTTTATGCTTAAGTTATGTTAAGTTCTGTATTTTTTATCTCAGACTCATTGACTGATACCTTGCGTTCAGTTCATACAAGTGAAGTGAGCCTGAATCATGTCACGGTCAAAGGTCATGTCTGAGCTGTGGTTTCACATTTAAAACCATTGTAAAGCGGACATATTGTCTTCTGTTCACATGCCTCTTTGATTAGCACTAATTAGCTTATCGTTCTTACTTTGGCTGCCTGCACTTGATTGGCTTAGTTTCCAGTGAGCTCTCTGTCTGTCTTTAAACAACAGCGCTCCGCTTTGTATAAAAAGGTCAAAGGTCCTCTAATAGGGTTTGGGTGCCACATTGTGGGGTAGTGGGTTCAGCTGGAGTACCATGGTGAGACTAGAGTAATGGGCAGCCCTTCTCCTTGGCCTGTGGATATGTGCTAATCTGCCTGCAGCCTCCTGACCCATTGCCCCCCTGCGCTGAGAGAAAATAATGCATTTGACGTCACTGTGGCCAGGACTGCCTTACTACTGTACATATACATGTACAGTGATCACTGTAAGCTGATTGGAGAGACTAAGCTGATTGAGAACTTCCGATCTGAGTGACTCTGAAACGAGTTATTGCAGGAATACTGGGAAAATATCCAGAATATGATGAAGTGGTCAGTGTGATGCGGTGGAGGAGGAGGAGGAGGGGATGGGCAAATGCACAAATCATAAATGTGTGATAATGTTTACTAATACACAGTATTGATGCCATAGTTATATAATTTGTGTAATCTAGTTGTAATCTAGTCTCTGTTAGCAGCAACTGTGTGCAGACCCGAATTGCATAAATGTGGATTTTCTGCCATACCAGCATTGACAATTTAAACTTTGAATTGTTTAGCAACCTCATGAATAATCAACCATTATCATATTAACATTTTGCACCATTAAGATGCCCAGAGCACATTTCGTTATGCATCTACAGACATATACGTATAACATGAATAACATGGCAGGAAAAATCCTTTGTGACAGAAGGACAGTGTCATGGAGTTGCAGGATAATAATTTATAAAATACTCACATGAAATATCAGCCATAAAGATTTTGACCTTTTGGCTGATAATATCGAGAAACCGACACCTAGCAGGCCCTAATGTTAATCACCACAACCATAATATCAAGACAGCTTTAAACATTTCACTGAATAGCATCATTCATTCCTGCACATATAAAGCGTTTTACAGATTGTGAATTTTGCTTTTCCCTGCATTTTTTTAGCCTTTACAAAAATACAGTGACTGTGCCAAGTGGGTTTAGTTACAATTTGCAAACACATAATTGATCAATCAACCAACCAATCATTGGACCTGAGTTTTTATAAATTGCCTGTATGTTATTGTTTGAGTTATAATAGTACAGGATTGCACAGTTTGAATAGCTAAAATTAGCAAATTCCAAAGGCTGCAGTTATAGGCTGAGGTAATATATTATCCACAACAAACAAATAAAATATCCTGTCTCCAAGGGAACGTACTGTGTAAAAACCTGCTGACCCTGTAGTTTACAAACACATTGTAAAAGACAAGGCATGCTTGTATTAGTTTAGCTGTTCATTATATTTCAGTCTTATCTCAAATGCAAATGCTTCTGGATGTATTTACATTGTCCTCTTTGAACTGATTCTTGATTTCTAACCATAAGTCACACGTCTAATTACAACAAACATCTATTTGATATTTTTACCCAAACCTTTGAGCCTTAGTAATAGATACGTTGAACAGTGTTGTTTGATTTGCTCCATGTGGTTTCCACCGTGTCAGCTCACAGCTCTCCGGGGTCTGAGCAGCAGATCAATATTAATCTCTTGTAGTGATTAGCTCAAGTGGTGCCACAGATCCACATCAGCGTGAGGCGCGTTGTGCTTGTCACCAGGCACAGGCGGCTGCACTTACATTCACACTCACTAGAACACTGGAACACTAACACTTGTAAATTGTATTCACAGTCGATTGAATGCTCCTACTTCCTTTGTCCATTTACGATGACGATGATGAAGTTCCCCAATAATTATCTAAAGAGGGCATAGTCCAGTGTTCTTGTCAATTGTTTAGCTTAACATCACTGAAGCATCATAGAATTTACACAAGCAGCCAGGAAATAAATGTATTAATCAATTAATTAAATAATGTATTAAAGATGGCTGATTGTGTGTTGCTGGGCAGTGCTATATTCTTAGCTTATAATATGCTATGCTTTTTGTGTCTAGTTTTAGCCATGGTGTGAAGGCATTCTCTTGGTTAATTTATTGTGCACTGCTTTGCATACAAAAAATACATTTACATAGAAATTGGCAATGATTTTTATCCACAGCCTTGTTTCATTGCAAAGCTATGAACACATACAGAGCTATGAATTTAGTCCATCGCAATTTGTATTGGTTTTATATGTAAAATAATAGTGCATAATTTATGCATAATTTATGTGTATTGACAGACCCTCTGTGTGTGTGTGTGTGTGTGTGTGTGTCATCTATGAGGGCAATTCCATACACTTATCATGATTGAATAATAGAGAAAATATCAACTGTCAGATAATGTTGAATTTACAAATTCTGTATACCATGCTGCTTTGGTCAAAGCAAAGCATAGCATAACACCTCCTATTTAGTCTTAAATATAGGAAAAAGTCTGTCGATTTAGTCAATTTATATGAGTGTCTTAAACTGTGTTAGGGGATAACAGTAGCACTATAGTATTTCAAATTGTGCGTTGTGCTAATGCAGAGACACATGCTATATTTAGGTGTGAGGACTGGGTGTACTTGAGCACGATGGCAGCTCATGTGAATGAAGTGATGTCACACAACTCTCTGTGCTCTGTGTTACAGTGGAGGTGAAGAGCGGCCTCCCGTCCAGCATGCACAGTCTGGTCGGAGCAGCTGGAGAGCAGAGAGGAGTGCCTGGAGACACTGGTGAGTACCAGTCCAACTGCTCTTCAGACACTAACAACCAGCAATGGGGAGACAGCACACAAATACACGTATTTGTGTGCTGTTTGTGTATGACTCTGTATTTGAGTAAGAGAACGACAATAACTGAAAGATCCATATGAAAACTGTCAGAGTAATGTTTTGAACCTCATTACAAGCTTCTTTGCTTAAATGCAATCTTTTGTTCCAGCCCAAAAAATAGGAGGGCTACAGATTCACAGTTACAGGTTAACTTCACATTTTATGCCATATTTCAGCTACAATATGGACTGCAAAAATTTTTTTTTCGCCATATCGCAAACCTATACTTTTTATCAGATTAGAACTGTTTTTAATATACATTTGTCTTTGATGGAGTTTTTGTGTGTGTGTTTTAAAGATAAGTAACATGTAGTTGTTGCTGTTTGATTAAGGCTTCAATACAGTAAACGACACATGCATAAAAAGAAATTATTTTAGTGAGCGCTGCAGTCAAGTGTTTCGCATTTTGTTCCGGACATTTTGAGCTGTTTACAAAAAGCTATCATTACATGTCATTTTCTTCCACTCACTTTTATAGCAACAAAAGAATGAAATAAAAGAGTGAGTGAGTGGGTGCTGCAGGAGCTGCTTAATGTGGTCACAGAGAATGGCTCTCTGTGCACTTGATCATAATTATATGTGAACACGGCACAGCTCCACTTTCTCTTTCAGACAAGCATGACTTGGGCTTGTCTGTGGACTTATTCAGTTCATGATGAACTGTAGAGATATGTACCTTCGTCTAGGTACAAACTAATAATCAGCTGTAAACTACACTGTAATAATTACTGTCTGATTATTATAATCTTGGGAGGCTGATTTTGTAACACACTTAATATTGAATGAATTTTTCATTAGGAGTTTAGACATCTGAAACATTAGTCCTGTGTCCTGAGACAGAATGTAAGTAGTTTTTACAGCACTACACTGTAGGTGCCTTCCAAATGTGAATTAAGGAAACTCTTATTTATGGACAGCACAAATAATGGTGCGTAGGAGAGTTCCTGAGTGCACTCTATGTTCCAGGTGGGGGTCAGGGAGAGGGGCCGGCAGGAGCAGGAGGCCCAGTGGACCTGCGCACAGAGCCCAGGCCAAGCTCTCTGTCTGGGAGCAGCACAGCCGTGGACACAGCCCTGAGAGAACAGCAGCTCCAACAGGAACTGGTCCTCCTCAAACAGCAGCAGGAGCTTCAGAAACAGCTGCTGTTCGCCGAGTTTCAGAAGAAACACGAAGTTCTGACCAGACAACATGAAGTGCAGCTACAGGAGCACCTCAAGGTACTGCCCCTGCCACATTGTCCACTGTCTCACTTATTATATACAGTATTCAGTAGAGATGTAGTACTTGTGTCACACAACTTTACCATTAACATTCAAGATGTTCACAAACCTTCTAAAATGCTAAGTTTGCCCTGGCCCTGTATTTGGCTTCAAAATGGCTTTGGTGCTTTTGGTCTTCAAGTATATGAATTAACTGATGTGCTAGCCTTAAACTAGCCTTAATCTTCAATGCTGTATTGTATGTGTCATTGGATCACATCGCTCATTATAAACACATGGCTCTGTTGTGTGCCTCAGCAACAGCAGGAACTTCTGGCAGCCAAGCGTCAGCAGGAGCTGGAGCAGAAGAGGAAGCTGGAGCAGCAGAGGCACGAGGAGCAGGAGAAACAGAGGCTGGAGCAGCAGCTGCTTCTGCTCAGGAACAAGGAGAAGGGCAAAGAGAGTAGGCCTACTCCTGCCTTTAGCTCATACAGGCCTGTGTCACACCGTCCACCCCAGCCTACACGTCTCTCCTCTGGTCTTCTAGGTGCTATTGCCAGCACAGAGGTCAAGCTGAAGCTGCAGGAGTTCCTCCTCAATAAGAAAGAGCCTGGCCCTGGTGGACTCAACCATTCCTTCTCTCCAAAATGCTGGTGAGAAGTTCATTATGAACACAGTGTTCAAAAAAAGTGTAGTACTAGACATCTCCTTTTCAGTATAGTATACAGTAGCAAACTTCCTGTTTTCAAAAAAAAGAGTTTTCAATGATAATTGCTCGTGCAGTGACTAAAAGAATGTGAGTAATGTACTCCATACTATGGGTCCATTGGAGCAGGCTTATTTTAGCTTTCTCACATAAACAAAAAGTGGAAGTGTGTCACTGATCTGAAACATCAAACACAATGGCACCATTCACTGTCAGACCTTCAGAGCTCTTGCACCACATCCCCACACTGCAGCAATACAGGACAGCAATAAAACAGCGATGCACACAAAATGTCCACATTCATAGAAACAGGAAATAACACTAAATGCATTCTAGGAAATGAAGGAAATGGCTTTAGGATGCTGAGGCTGAGCTCCAGAGACTGCTGCATTACTATTGTTCTAGCAACTAGTTTAACCTGCTTTGTCTTGTTGTGCCTGTACATGCGAGTGCAGTTCTGTTGTCAACACTGTGATAGTAACGTTTAAGCCTTACACATACATGCATTTGTCCCCATATTAAAGTAAAAGTATTTTTATGTGTTCACAGGGGAGGCCAGCACCCAT
The DNA here is from genome assembly GCF_026225935.1 of Boleophthalmus pectinirostris. NCBI lineage: Eukaryota > Metazoa > Chordata > Actinopteri > Gobiiformes > Gobiidae > Boleophthalmus > Boleophthalmus pectinirostris. The sequence continues at coordinate 22,715,046 of NW_026571115.1, read as the reverse complement.
CACTGGAGCAGGGCTCACCTCCACAGAGCAACACCCCAGGAACTCCCCCGTCCTACAAACTGCCCCCTCTGCTGGGCAACTATGAGGGCAAAGATGACTTCCCACTCCGCAAGACAGGTATTGGCCTCTCAGAGTATTTAGATATGTATTCAGGAGTACTAAACCTCAACTTTTTTTGGTTTTATTTATTATTTAAATAACAAAAAAAATCACATTGGAGCTGCAATCCACAATCTGTAAATGAAAGTTTGGATAGCACTTTCAATATTTTACCTTTTTTGTCATTAGCCTAAATAGCCCACTAGTATTAGGTACTGCGGTCACCCATTAGCCTGACCTCATAAACTTAATAACTGAAGTGTAAACAGCCTTTTAATCTACATCCTACTACAATCCTACAAATAGATAAAAGCCTGATTTAGTCTCATTGAATCAAGGATACTATAGCAGCTCATCTGGTGAACAATCTGCCAACAAGGTCTGGCAGCCAAAGTTGGTTACACATCGTATCCGGCTTAACGCTGGCAGAAGTAAAAGAAGTTACAATACCTCCTGAAAACTTGGCGAACGAATAAATCCTAATAGGATTACATAAGTGACACCAATGGCAATTCTTTTATCTTATTTTCTGTATTTTACTTTTAGTGTCCGAGCCAAACCTCAAAGTGCGCTCCCGGTTGAAGCAGAAAGTTGCAGAACGCCGGAGCTCTCCGCTACTCCGCAGGAAAGATGGAACAGTCATCAGTACATTCAAGAAAAGAGCCATAGAAATATCTGGTAAGTATTTATTAATATTGATTTCTCTGTTCATATCCAACACTACTTTGCTTCTGAATGTTAGAGAGTGCCAGATTTCTGAATTATACTGGAACTCATTACCAAAACATTAACACAGGCACATTAACCTCAATGAGTTCAAGTCTCAGATCTCACTTTATTAGATTTTCCAGGGTTGTGTTGTGGATTTTAAAAATGTGTTATTTTTGTGTTTCTCTCCAGTGTCGTCTCTGTGTAACAGCGCTCCTGGTTCAGGTCCCAGCAGCCCCAACAGCTCCAACTCAGCCATCGCCAACGGCAACACGGGATCTGTCCCAAACATTCAAACGGAGGTACACACATGCTCTTTTATGATTGTTTATGTAAACACATTTATGACAAATTTAAGACTTTACCAACAAAAAATTTATAATTTGCACATATATGGACTATAAAAATGACCCACCGAGAGGTTTGCCAAGGAGTAATATACAGATATTATAACATATCAAAACAGTAAATGTGAATGTAAAATAATTATATACACTAACAACATGAATGTATGGTGATGTGCCTACAGCTGAGATCTCTGCACCAGACGCTAGGGGCTGATGGGACATTGAGTCCTTTGAGTCTGTACACATCCCCCTCGTTGCCCAATATTTCCCTGGGACTCCCTGCCAACACACATATCACGGTGAGTCTCTTTCACACGTATGCTCCCACACACTCTCTTCTATAGGCTCAATATGCACAAACTGTCTGCAAATATGGCCCACCATATGCATTGTCAGGCGCCCATATGTTTTGGATGTCTTCATTTGGCACACAGATTGTTCTGGTGATGCAAAGAATACATTGTTTAGCAGCTGATCTCTTTAAAGTGATGTCAGGCCTAATGCTTAGGGTGCAAACCATTTGAACTCTGAAACTCAAGTGATGTCATAATACTGTCCTGGTCAAATTAAAAACACTGTTACTGCTCTAAGGCTTTCATCTACACTGCTGTAGGCAGTGGTGAGAACTTGACTTTATTATTTTAAAACACATTTTTTCAATGAAGTTTTTGTAAGGGGCTGGCTAGATAGACTGCCAATATTATTTGTCCTGTTGTGAAATAGAAACATGACTGAAAACTACTAATATGAATAACTTTTATCTTCGTTCTCCAGGCATCACAAAAATTGACGGCTCAACAGGAAGCAGAGCGTCAAGCCATCCAATCACTACGAGGGGGCGGGGCTCTAACAGGAAAGTTTCTTTCCACGTCCTCACTACCTGGAGGTACTGAAACTTATATAATGTTATTCATTAAAACACATGCAAGGACTTAATAACACACATTTTAAGTGTTATCTACAAAATATTTAAAAAATATTTTTCAGGGGTTGGCCATGACGTAGAGACTCCACCCCCAAGCTCCCATTCTACCCATTCCTCTTTGTTGCAACACGTGTTACTGCTGGAACAAGCCCGGCAGCAGAATGCCATGCTCGCTGGTACATACACACTCACTTAAACACCTCCTCATGTTGTCAGACAAAGAACTGTACATAGTAAATGTGTCTCTATGCTCACAGTCCCTATGTACAACCAGTCACCGTTGGTTACAGCTGAGCGAGGTGTGTCCAGCAGCATGCGTCCTGTCAACAAGCTGCCTCGACACCGGCCCTTATCCCGCACACAGAGCGCCCCCCTGCCCCAGTCGCCCCAGGCCCTGCAGCAGCTCGTGGTCCAACAGCAACACCAGCACTTCCTGGAGAAACACTACAAGGTACAACCCTCACTAAACAGCAAAAAGACTCACCATACAGGCATACCCTAGATACCATAACATATAGTGACTGTGTGTTCTTAGATGTTGTCCAAGGGGGCGGAGCTTCCCAGGCCTCCACCCACACATCCCGAAGAAACAGAGGAGGAGCTAACAGAGACCAATGACATGCAGGAGGATGATGCCGAGCCCAGGCTTTACAGGTACGGTTGTTAATTGTGTAGTTTTATACTATTTCAGATTTTTTCTAAACACACATAGGTGTCTATAATAGAGACACTGATAATAAATATGGTCTTAGCATGTCAAACAATAAGATTTCTTGACAAAATATTTATGCAGAGCTGTTTATCAAAGGAAGTTGTTGTTTAAATTGTGAACTTATTGCACTGGCTCTGTTGTTTTCAGGCTACAGAAGGACGGGTCTGACGAGAGCATGCCCTCCTCAGAGCGACTGGGCGTGCATGTGAAGGGCGAGGAGGAGCGAGGGAGTGTGCACGTGAAAGGAGAGAGCACGGAGAGCGAGCTGGATGAGGAGGAAGAGGATGATGATGTCATCCAGCTGAGGGAGGGCGATGAAGATGAGAGAGGCTACAATCAGGTGTGTGGCGCTCTCGCCATAATGCAGTACTGCAGGACTGTTCAGGACAAGCACGCTGGCCCATAAGCAAAAGATAATGTTACTTTAATCACATCAGCTTAATAGCATCCAAGCTTTCAAGTAAGATCAAAGGTACCTGATTTTTGCATTCTTAAAAACATGAAAAATATAACTAGATCTTTTTAAACAGTTTCTTCACTTACTTTATGCATTCTGAGCATCGTAATTATGCACCGCTTTGAGTTTATAAGCTCTTTTGACAACCCTCAGCAGACCAGAGCTGAGTTTGCAGTAACAACAACTAGCATGCTAATATGTACTTCCTGATTATCAGACAGTAAAACACTTCAAAATTAGATGAAACGTCATGCAGCAGACATATTTTGACTTTATACAATATCTCCTGGAGCAAGACAAAAACTCACTCTGAATCAGTCCTATTTATTTTACCTCCTATCAATAAAATGTCTTTTTAATTTTTCTTTATCACACTCTTGTTACAGCTCATCTTGACTTTGCTTTATTGCATCCAACCCAGGTTTATGATAGCAGTTACACTCTACAAATCACCTCATAAAAAAGATGGTAGTGGCGATATGGGTTAGCTCTATTTGATTCCCAACTGCGCTCGCACTTATTGAGGCGTCATTTGTCCATTGTTAAAACAACAAAGCTTGTGTTTACGCCGCGTCATAAACACAGGGGATGAATCACGCTGTGCATCAGCAGCCCACCTCTGCTGCTCCCAGCCTCACTCTTAAGCTCCATGGCAGAGGCAGTTGTGCGCTAGTGTTGTGACTCATCTGAAACGCGTCGGCCCGCTCCTTCAGGTGATTCTCACCCTCCCACAACTGTCTGTTATTGTGATAAATACATTCTTTTTTTTAGAAACAGCCAATACAATTTTCGTTCTGTTTGTATACATGAGTCAAAGGGATGCTGGTTAGGCCTGTTAAAATAGAAGTATATTCTGGTAGCATACACAGTCAAAAAGAAAATGTATTGATTGTATTGCACATAGCCTCCAGCTCGGTGAGGTACAGTGAGCTGCTTCTAACGGAAGGAATTAAGGTTAAGGTACACTTTATGGTTCCCGTAGGGAGGTTTGCCCTCTGCATTTGACCCATTCTTCAATGTCACTGGGGCATCTCCTCAGGAGCAGTGGGCACTGTTCAGGGACCCATTTCCATGGTCTTGTGCTAGGCTTTATCACCTTAGCTGGGGGATTTGACCTATTGTGCATGTTCTGAGTTGATTACACTTGCACACTGAAGCTTTAAAAAAGGGCTGCACAAATTCAAAACAAGCGATTTTTCTGGTGACTGTTGTAATTGCGATACAGTTCTGTGAAGTATGTTTAAAAAGCTGAATTGTGTGCACATTGTAACATTGTCAACTTCTGGGGCATTAGTATTTGAGCAAAGACTGGGATATGACCTGCAAAACTATTACAAAAATCCCATGTTTATAGATATTTAAACTGTAGGTACAATGAGATCTTTCTATAAAAGACATATAGACAGTATAGATTGTTGTTTGTAGTGTACATTCGTTTTGCAATTTGATAATCTCTCCAACTCAATTTGAAATTTGTTTTGACTGCGACATATTGTGCAGCCCTGCTATTAACTGAAACGCTCTACAAGTTGAGCAGTTAAGTCCTTGTGTCACTATGGATAATGCTGCCGCTCAACACAGAGTTATACTGTTTGATTTCCTGAAAGCCAAAAAAGGTCCTGTTTACCCACAACATGCCACTCACTTTTGCTTCTTTGTGTCAGTTTGGCAGTTGGCTTGCACACAGTTAATTTAGTTGATGCATAACAGAATAATATAAAATGCTAATAGGAACCGTTCGTAAATGGCAGCCAATTTAAAGTCAAACTATTCTTTATATATCGGTGTTGAGTGGGCGCAGTTTGATTGACACATGAGCTGAAGGCAGGAGGAAGAGGCATAGTTTTAATAGGGCTATTGAAAAGTGACGGCCACATCATGTTGCATTTACTAGTCTGACTAATTGACATTTAAATGACAAGATCTCTGAGGAAGAGCATTGACATGGAGAGCGTGGAGGGGACTGTGAAAAGTACAGGCACTAATGATGCATGACATAGTTTGATTGACAGAGCCAACGTGTTGCACAGCCAATAGAAATAGATGAACTTGATGTCCATTTGGCATAAATACATTACATGTGAAATACATTTTAGCTAGGTTATTTTATGGATTTTTAACCCCTGCTCTCACAAGAGGAAATGAAAGCGCTACTATTTATATCTTTAGATCAGTTCACAATTTATGCAGCTTCTATCCAATGGCCCTAATTTTTCAGAATGATGACAAAGAAAAGGTCCTATGCTACGCAAAATTGATTCTTGTGATCTTTTAGGCATGTTAGAGTGTTGTTATCTCCTCAAAAATATACCTGGAGTTGTGTTTTGTTTCTTTCACACATGTTTGAGTAACCCTGATTTATCTACATTTTATGGATTGTTTACAACGCCAAAGTCTCCTATGTTGAATCCTTATTATCACTGATGTATTTAGAAGAGTCTTTAAAGACCCTGTATTACACAAAACTGGCTCTTGTGACTGTAAGCATTAAGCCATGTTATAATTGTGGTACCTTCTCAAAACATACCCAGAGTTGTATTTTGTTTCACTCACACATGTTTGCTAGAGAAATCCTAGTTTATTAGTCTGTCTACATGCTCTGTTCCACCTTGTGATGTCATGCAGTGTTAGTTTTCAAGTTACCAGCAACTTTTGTACGATCTTTAATAACCATCATCAGTTCAGTAGAGATTAGGGCTGGGTATCATTAAGAAGTTGCCAATACGATACCTACCTCGATACGTAGGTCACAATGCGATACATGTCTCGATACAGTGCGCTTTCAATTCAGTACGATATATATTTCAGATCGATTAGAATCGGTTCAATAAAAAATAATGGCTAAATCATGGCTGTGATGCTTAAAGTCTTTGTTAAATCACTTCTTGTGCAAAATGAATACGAAACACACACATTTTAATAATCAAAACAGTGAAAATATTCAAATGTGTCGCATAAATCAGTTTCCTTCCTCTAAACAAGCAACAACACTGTTAGCCTGATTCATCAGCCAGTTTCTATGAAATTAAACTGTTTCTACGGTTTCTACGAAGTGAAACTGGCTGATGAATCAAGGTTTTTGTGAACTGTCTAGTGTATTCCGATTCCAGACCTAGTTGCTGGAGAGAAATGAAATTGAGCAGAGGCACTAGGTGGCGCCACCTGGGCTACAAAACTGTAGCACTGTAACAAAATAATTTAGTAAAATACACCAAAAAAATACTCTTGGTGATATGTCGATACAGCAGACCACGATAATGATACTGTATCACATTAAATGGCATGATATATCGATATTTTGATATTTTTGCACAGCCCTAGTAGAGATGATCAATTCTAGAGGTTAAATTATCCAAATGATTCTAGAGAAGGTGTATGAAGTATTACCATACCATAGCCATATTACCATATGACATCACAAGGTAGAACAGAGCCTAAATAAGCAGGATTTGTGTGTTAAAACATCTGTGAATGAAACAAAACACAACTCCGGGTATGTTTTTGATGAGGAAACATTAAATTTAACATTATTATAACATTATAACTGAAAACAACATAATAAAGACCCTTTAAACTCCTGTCTCAAACACTTGATTAGTCCTAATAGTTGAATGCTTCATGTCTTCACTGTCACTGCTCTTTTGGAGAGTTGATATCCACACCTGCACTTTGAGCACAACTCTTGGACCTTTATTTACATTGATAGCCCTGGCTGATGACACTGCTTTAATGCCAGACTCCAGAGGAATTTGTCTGACTTCAGAATCCATCATCAATTTGTACTTTTTGTGCGCCTTGAGTGGAGGGTGAGTCATCGGCAGTGAGCGCTGACATTTCGCAGAGGAGGGGGGATTTGAATAGAAATGCTAGATGTGTGCTGCAGCATTTTTGTCATTAGTGCACATTTAAAAAGTGTGAAAGCCTCGCTGTTGGTTGTCAGTCCAGCTGTACGCTTGACACATGGCAGTGACATCATCAAGCGGTGACTCAACCCCTGGACGCACCGCTGTGGAGCTGTGTGTTTGTGTGTATTTGTGTGCGTTTGTGTGCGTTTTTAGTTGTCCACCCACTCCTGATGAGTCACCTCCAGCACAGCAGGGCCACAGCAACGCCAGCTATATATAGACAAAAGTGGAGATGCAGGAGGAGTCGGTCAAAGTGGCTAAAAGATGATGGTCATTAGAAGCCCAGACTGCGGGGACAACAGTGTCTAATGTGTGAAGACAGAGCTGTGGGACGACACATGTGGACAGGATGTGTCCCCTAAGCCACTGTTTCCCAAACTACTTATATTCACTTTGATGATTAGTCATGTGCATACATACGTACAACACACTTGATGCAAATGGTTGTAAAGTAAAAAAGAGATTTAGTTAAAATCACAGCTTCATCTTCATCCAGTTCTAGTGTGGTTCACATTTGTTGTTGCATTGTGTGAACAGTGTGTTTACGTCAGTAGACCTCACACCTCTACAAAATATTATAGTGAGGATAAAATAGACTACAAACTTCACTGAGTCAAATGATTCTGGCCACTCAGTTCTGCAGGAATCCAATGAATGAAGTGTGCTCTCATTAATGCTTCAATGATGACTCATATCTTTCTCTTTTTTCCCATCAGGCCTTGCAGCAGGTTGGAGTGTTCCAGTCGGCGCTGCCCCACAGAACTCTGGGTAGAACGCAGTCGTCTCCCGCCACAGCGACTGTCAATCCCATCAAGCACCTCTTCACCACCGGTCAGTGTGCTGCCTGTGGAGCTGGACTGTGATTGGATGACACCTTCACTTTAACTCTGCTAACATACGCCACAAGGCTTGTTGCCTAGCAACAGAGAGCTAACAGTGTGCTGTCCAACATCTCAAGTGAACCAAGTAGACTGAAATACAGACCATTATTTAATCATATTTATTGTTTGTCACTCATTTCTTCCTTTACATGAGTCATTGTTTTTGATGTGTTTATTAAGATGTCATGATATTCTTAAATGCAACTGAATGTTCCCTAGGCTTTCTTAAAGGTTGTATAGAGGATTTTCCAAGGAACGAGAAATCCAGCGACTGTTTGTCCTTTTTCAAATGTTGCGCATGCGTGAAACCACCCCCCCTCCCCTACAGCTCCCTACGTAGAAACGCCTCCTCCCGCCTCCTCCTTACGCCAGAAACAGGTTTGTTTACAGCCGGTGCTGCACATGACTTGTAAACAACTAACTACAGTGTTGGTTAGGCAAGACGGAGAAGTGAGGAGCGGGGGGAGCGGGTGTGCGGACATTTCGTTCGCGGACGAGAAGTGAGGAGCAGGGAGAAGAGCGGAGCAGGGAGAGAGGAGAGGAGAGAGGAGAGGGGAGCGGTGCGCGGAGATTCCGTGCCCGGAGAAGTGAGGAGCAGGGGGAAGAGCGGAACGGGCAGCGGGGACAGGAGCAGGAAAGGGGTGCAGAGAGGTTGCGCGGAGATTCAGTGCGAATGAACTAGCTACAACACGCAGCAGCAAGCGGACTCTTTCTTTGCCTTGAAAATTACGTTTTCAGACATAGGATATCGCTTTCGTGTCCTGAAAAACGTTTGTCTAGCTCTTGGAAATAAAGTACCTTTTCATAATAAGCAGAAGTGACCTGTCCAGGAGTAACTTGGCAACCAATGCGTCAGTCTTTAGACCCTGCGTCTGCTTCAGTTGCGCCATCGCTGGAATGAATCTATAAGAATCACCTTAGTTTGGCTTCGCTGCTTTTCCCCTTGTCTTCTTCTTTCAGCAATCTCAAAAACTGACTTTCTTTTGCAGCTAACTGCTCCTGGATTCTTGTCTGCCATTGCAACAAACTTTGTGCTAACTGCGAGGAAGATATAGGTCAAAAAAAGCCGCTAAGAACTGTTGCGTTGGTGAAGTAAACAGCGTCTGTGCGTCTTGCGTCTGTGGACTGTGTGACAGGCGTACGCAAACCACGTACCGGCGGCGCGCAGGCAAGTCAGTTACGCTAGAAACGTAGGGAGTTTGATTGACAGCCTGTCAGCTCACAGATAATGAGGCAATGTCGTTATCTATTGGCAAATGTTTAGCTGGCCCCACCACATCCAGAGTTGATGAATTTTTATTCTCTTTTTTTTGGTCATCATAATTACAAGGCTACTGCACCTCTATAATGCTATCATTGACAACTTGAAACAAAAAAAAATCCTCCATACAACCTTTAAGACACATAAGGTACATTTGTACCACCTCTCTTTTACCTGCAATAATTGTATGTTCTTAAACGTTGTCTCTCTTGAGTCTCTGACTAGGTACATTATGATGCATTAGGAGATTATTGATATCTGCATTATATGTGGATTAGAGATGTTATTATGAAGCTGGCTCTCCTTTTTTCTTAAAGAAACTACAGTTAACGCTGAAATAGTGAGGATTAAAGCATTAATGAGTGTAGTTGAGCAGTGTGAGATGTGGTTCTGTTGTTGGTGTGTGCAGGGCTTGTTTATGACAGTCTGATGCTGAAACACCAGTGTATCTGTGGGAACGCTCACATCCACCCGGAGCATGCGGGCCGTGTGCAGAGCATCTGGTCCAGACTGCAGGAGACGGGCCTGCTGAGCCGCTGTGAGGTACACACCACAATGTCTGTTATTACATCAACTTTGCTTCTGTTAACGCACATGAGCAGCTACAGTAGTCGTCAGATATCTCCATTATTTGTCTGGCAGATTTAAATGATTGAAAGATTTTTCACAAACCCAAAATCCATACATAGTGATCATTTCTATATGAAGCTAAAGACATTGATGTACAAATGCTGTATTATGAGAAAACAAACTTATTTGAAACTATTATTTATGTCAAAGGATCCATCTTTTAAAAGCCACTGCTACATATCATTCAGTGCAGGATTAAATAATGCATAATAATTGCATAATGCTGTCCCATCTGTCTGAAAATACTGTTTCTCGGTATTTTAGTCAAATGCCAAAGAGCCTGTTGCTTTCCTCTGTCTTGTGCGAATGGAAAAGCGTTATAGCTTTACTCATCATTGTGTGTGTGTGTGTGTGTGTGTGAGCAGAGGATCCGTGGGAGGAAAGCGTCTTTGGATGAGATCCAGACGGTCCATTCAGAGTTCCACACTCTGCTCTACGGCACCAGCCCGCTCAACCGCCACAAACTGGACCACAAGAAGCTGCTAGGTACAGTCCCCTCTGCCTGTCTGCCTGGGACAGACTCTCAGCCATCACTTTACACTCATCCATAACATGTGTTCCCAATGTCCAGGTCCAATCAGCCAGAAGATGTATGCTGTTCTCCCCTGTGGCGGCATTGGGGTAAGAGACATCATCTACTGAAACTACATAAAGCGGAGACTTTTCACATTAGCAGTTATTGGAAGGATGTTCTTGTTGCCTTTGAATGTGGTATGCAAGTGGTTATTGTAGGCAGCCACATTTCCTTCAGGCAGCTCCAGGGCAGCTGTTGCCACGCTCCACCACAGAGTGTGGAGAGTGTTTTGGTTGTTTCCTCTCTGTTTTTACTTGAACTATTTCTTTCAAGCCATTTTTATACTGAAGTGCACCACTTTAGGATGCAATGACTTGGCATAATGTTTTTAAAGAATTATTACCTTATGTTTTTTCTGCTCTACAGTTTTAATCTTTGACACCAGGGGATCATTACTTTATGTTTTGGGCAATTAATTGCAATATTGATCTAAATGTACTTTTTATTTTATTGTATTTTATTTATTTATTTCATAAACAAATGCACTGATTTGAATTTAATAATTGTGGTGCTATTTCCTCCTGCCCCATTACGGTACGTTGCCGTGGAACACATCCAGATGAAAAGCGCTGCCAGAGTATTTCAAAAGCCCCGCCTATTAGCTGCAGTACACAGTAGCAAACAATAGATTTGCCAAAATGGCTATGCAACTCTTCTGAATCCTTTGATTCACATATTGGGGGGAAGGTTGATGAAAACAGGAATTTTACAGCACTGGCGCCTTGATTTCAGGAGAATAAAGATGCATGAATCACTAAATACATAATTGGATAAAATGGGTAAATGAGAAGGAAACACATGATTAAGATTAAGGTCTTCAGTTTTACATAATATGTCCCCTTTAAACATTTTGCTCAACATGACCAAAGTTACTTTCACTATAGATCTTTGTATAATTTTGTTTTGTAATTTTGAACATTTTCAAGTAAATCAGGTCACCCTGCAAAGAAAGTCTGAATCAGCATCTATATAAATATTACTAGGGTTGAACTGAGGTGAGAACAGGACCAAACAACATCCTAAAAGTTAACCAATGGACTAAAGGCAAACATGAAGTACCTAAAGGCAATGAGAAACTGGAGTTAACTATAGTCAGGCCACTACTCAGCAGTAATTTTTTTTGCACAATCCTTTAAAGAACAACAAATTTATCTTTACATTTTGTAAATGTTAATCACTCATGTATGTACTTTATTCAAGCACACTCTTGGTGTAAAAACGAAATGCATTGCTGAAATGAACTGTCTCCATTGACCCTGTACTGCCCCCTACAGGTGGACAGTGACACAGTGTGGAATGAGATGCACTCCTCAGCGGCCGTGCGCATGGCAGTGGGCTCTGTCATTGAGCTGGCCTTTCGAGTGGCAGCGGGGGAGCTCAAGGTAACACACACACAAACATACACAAGCACACACAAACATACACACAAACACACACAAGTGCACTCTGTTTTTGTGCTCCTCTAATAATAAATCTAAAGGCACAGGGCCAGAACAAGGCCAGGGGACCTTCATCTGCTCACAGAAACAGGAAATCTACACATTCTCTCTGCACTTTACACATGTAATGTGTGTTTTGGGTGTTTGCTGTTTAAGTTCTTTTAAACTTCCCTCTTACTGGAATGTTCCCTGTTACAAAGACAATGTTTAAGGGATATGTTAAAGCAATGAGACTGTTGAGTGATGATTTTATAACTGTACTTTGTCTTACTTTTTAACCTGCTCCTGGGTTTTGCATTATGTTGTTTAAAAATGTATGACCAATTGTTTGTTAAGTGCCCACAGACAAAGATAATATTATAGGCCATATAAATTATTGTCTTTCATTATGTGAGGTACAAATGATTTATTACATATTCTGAACTGTCTTTGTGTTGTGTTTACCAGAATGGCTTTGCAGTTGTGCGACCACCAGGGCACCATGCAGAGGAGTCCACTGCCATGTCAGTACAAAGGACCGCTTACTGTACATCCTTTAATACTGTTCTTTACTCTGTGATGGTTTATAACCTGTTATCATCATCTGACCACAGGGGCTTCTGCTTCTTCAACTCAGTTGCCATCACTGCCAAGTTACTGCGACAGAAACTGGGAGTGGGCAAAGTCCTCATAGTAGACTGGGTAAACTCTCAGCTTATACTCACCATAAAAAGCAGTTTTACAATGAACTGCTTGGAAAACATGGGAGAGGTCTAAAGTCACATCTTTGCTGCAGGACATTCACCATGGCAACGGGACCCAGCAGGCGTTCTACAGCGACCCCAACATCCTCTACATCTCCCTGCACCGATACGATGACGGGAACTTCTTCCCTGGCAGCGGCGCCCCTGAGGAGGTACTGCTATTTCAGTTCCTGCTCCTCCTTCACGCACACATGAGCATGTAGTAACAAACATGAGCATGTAGTAACAAACATGAGCATGTAGTAACTCTCACATGAACATGTAGTAACAGTAGTATTTCTGCAGGTGGGATCAGGTGCAGGTGTGGGCTTCAATGTAAACATCGCATGGACTGGAGGAGTGGATCCACCCATGGGGGACGTGGAGTACCTCACTGCTTTTAGGTAAAGGACTGTACAAAATTGAGTTAAATGTGCTGTAACACATTGTTAAAGCATTTGCTACCTTTATGAAATGAAAATAACAAAGACATAAACCATAATGAGAATGTAGTGCCTGGTGATCTGTCCACACACATGTAGATGTGCTACTGAGTTTCTCTGTGTTCTGCAAATGTGATGTGTCTGTGAGCACACACACAGGTAAAGCAGTGTGAGCACACTGTGAAGCTGTGAACAAAGCCACATCACAGTGTGTTCAACTGTGAAGTAACAGGATTCCAACGTGAGAAGTAGGGATGCCCTCCCGCAGCGACAGGCTTTTAACAACATGAGTCTTGACTTTAACTCTGTATTTGTATCTCAGGAGTGTGGTGATGCCCATTGCCCAGCATTTCAGCCCTGATGTGGTGCTGGTGTCCGCAGGCTTTGACGCAGTGGAGGGACATCAGTCTCCTCTGGGGGGGTACAAAGTCTCAGCTAAATGTGAGTACACCTGCTTACCACAGTGAGGGTGCCTGGTTCATGTGTTTTGTGATGGGGTGCCACATTATTGCGGGTGTTGTTTGTGGGCAGGTTTCGGTCAGCTGACGCAGCTCCTGATGGGTCTGGCTGGTGGGCGGGTTGTCATGGCGCTGGAGGGTGGTCATGACCTCACTGCCATCTGTGACGCCTCGGAGGCGTGTGTATCTGCGCTGCTGGGAGAGCCGGTGAGACACAGCACCTGCCACTGCCCTACTGCTTTTGACAATAGGGCAGAGACACCACTCTGTGACACTGCAAGACTTCTACTTCTGTTGTTGGAAGTTTAAAATACTTTTCAATAACAATAATAGATAAGAATCTAACAATTAGGACCCCCTTAAACATGGACAATATTAATGATTAATATGTAATAACACAATAAATAACACAAATATAGACTGCCTCAGTCCAGGCGGGCAGCGTGGACTGACTCTTTTAAAATATACTGTCTTCATTTTATCATTACTGCAGCATTATGCATGAATGAATAAATAAATAAATAGACTAGTAAAAACAGTTTGTTATTATTTATAATATATTTTAAAGCTATATTAACTGACATTGTACATGGTTCTGCTACAGCATGGTGCCATCTAGTGTTGAAACATTTAACTACCACTTTAGAGCAATTAGCAGTACACTTGTCTTACTATTTGTTTAGTACATTTGATTTGTTCTTTGAGTGATTTTATGTGTGTGTTTTACTGTGTGTCAGTGTGAGTCGTTCCAGTGGCCTCAGGAGCAGCCCTGTCCAAAGGCGTATTCGTCACTCGAGGCTGTCATAGACATCCAGAGTAAGCAACAGCTTGTTCACTTTCATAATACTTCTCTAGTGTGTGTCATGTGTGAGACGGTCTGACTGTGGTGTCCCTTAGGTAAACACTGGCCCTGTCTGCACAGCCTGTCCCCGTCCACAGGACACATGCTGCTGGACAGTCCCCAGGGACAGTCAGAGAGGGACGAGGCCGAGACCGTCAGTGCCATGGCCTCTCTTAGTGTGGACGTGGAGTCCAGCTCTGCAGCAGACAGCTCCCACACCACAAGGTCTGAGACTACACTGTCACTAGAGCAAAGCATCAGTAGTTTATTACCAACTTTTCTACTGGACAAACAAACCAAGCACTATCCTCTCGTGCTGTTATGCACCACTCACATGAAACTCCACTCACAGCCCCACAAGTGTCTCCCGTATGACAGCTGAAGCAACAATTCAGCTACACACTGTCTGTGGTCCTTCACATTTATGTAAAGCAGTACACTCCCACTAGATAAGAAGTTTTATATATATATATATATATATATATATATAATATATATATATATATATATATATATATATATATATATATATATAATATATATATATATACATATATATATATATGTGTGTGTGTGTGTGTGTGTGTGTATGTATGTATGTATATATATATATATATATACACACACACACACACACACACACACACACATATACACATATATATATATATATATATATGTATATATATATATATGTATATATATACATATATATACATATATATATATTAGTGCTGTCATGCGATTAAAAAATTGAGAGATTAATTAATTATGATCTGTAATTAATTAATCTAATTAATCTCATTTTAATATCACCTAAAAATTGCTGAGAAAAGCCTTCAATTTGAGGTATTTTCATTTAAATTCATTATTACATTATTGTGGCAGATCAAAAGACTGATATAGAACAAAAAAAAGTGACTTTAAAAAGTAATTTATTGTTTAACAAATCTCTTCAAATTGGCTGTTGAGCCCAAGTCTCCATGAATAAGAAACTGTTTGCTGTAAAGTAGCAAAGACGAGGAAATCTGAACATAATAACTTTTGTCTACTTAAAGACAATAAAAAGTCCAGTCTTTCCTTAACCATATTAAAAATATTATTGATAGAGAAATGCTTTATATATGAGATCACTGGTTTTAGTCCTTGTTTTAGTCCTGGTTTAGACCTACTTTAGTCCTAGTTTAGTCCTGGAATGGGTTAATCCTGGTTTTAGTCCTGGTGTTAGTTCTGGTTTGGTCCTGGTTTAGACCTGGTTTAGACCTGGTTTTAGTTCTGGTTTTAGTTCTGGTTTAGTCCTGGTTTAGTCCTGGTTTTAGTTCTGGTTTAGTCCTGGTTTAGACCTGGTTTTAGTTCTGGTTTTAGTTCTGGTTTAGTCCTGGTTTAGACCTGGTTTTAGTTCTGGTTTTAGTTCTGGTTTAGTCCTGGTTTAGACCTGGTTTAGTCCTGGACTGGATAAGTCCTGGTTTTAGTCTTGGTGTTAGTTCTGGTTTAGAGGCGCACAGGAGGAAGCGCGGTTTACGCAGTGTACGCGAGAAAACACGATCCACACGCGGCTCACGGGAGCACGTCGGTGTCCGCGCAGTAACTACGGAAGGAAACGTGGTCCGCGCGTTCTCAGGTTAATGACGATGATGAAGGTGTGTGTTTGTTTGTGTGTGTTTGTGTATAGGACAGTAGTGCAGACATCATGAACCTATGCAGGTTGTTTTCACCAGTGACATTTAAGTTGTTGGCAATATTATATTTTACCTGTGCACTGCTGACTCTGTTCTACTGGCTCTTCGACCTCGTCCATTGTGCGACTGACGCCGCCAACGTCAACATAACGTTTACGTCGCTCTTACTGCGCGCGTTTTGTGTGGGTTTCCGGCAATGAGTGGAATTACCGAAAGAAAAAAGTGTATAAATGTGTTTTGTGTGTGTGTGTGTGTGTGTTGTTGTCCCAACAACACATAAAAACAGGTTTTATAATAAAGCAACTCGCATACAGAAACAGTAAAGTTAGAGATTAAAAATGAGATTAACGCGATTAAAAAACATAACGCGCTAAATATGACTGTAATTAATTAATCGCAATTAACGCGATAATTTGACACCCCTAACATATATATATATATATACATATACATACATATATGAAATATAGAAGCTGTCTTCATCTCATGAGTTCATAACACAGTGTACTCGTGTGTGTGCAGGTCCACAGAGGAGCCTATGGAGCAGGAGCCTGTTTTGTAGGAGGACTCTTAAGAGAAGCACATGTAAACTCTACGTCGCCTCCTTGTGGCACGTCCTCTTCTTTGCCCTGCCTTCACTGGTGTGTGGTTGGCACACCTGCAGCAGGGAGGACTTTTATTGTGAGGCGCAGGATCGGGGCTTGTGTCGCCCTTGGCACAAACTCACAGCGATCTTGTACTGGTTAGAGGAGGAGCAGACGACTTGTTGGCATCTCCGTGGCAACCAGAGGGAGGACAGTCGTTACAGCACTGAGCTTTGACCTCATCCCTTTTTCTCCTGTCTACAGAGGATTTTTTAAACAGGCAGCGAGTGGACGACTTGTCCACTGACCTGCTGACTTTGAGACAAAAAGGAAAAAACTCTGATATGATCAGAGCGGGATGAGGAACTAGGTGCCTTTTTGTCCACAGAAATAAACGGTTGAATTTCAAAACCACATAAAACCACCGCCGGAACACCTCAGCAAAAAACTCAACAAAACAAAAACAAAGATACAATCAGCCCACTTAGGCCTGAGTCATGCTCACCACTGTCAGTGTCACCTCATCTTCTCTTCATGTCGATGCCTTAATTTGTTGTTCATTTAGTGACCACAAGAGGGAGGTGTCATATGCTGTTTAGATTTGAGTATTCCAACATACAGTGAAGCCATCATACCTCACCACAGAGCGCCATGTAACATCTCCACCGAATATTGTTTTATGTAAATACAACTGTACATAGTAATAGTCCAGAATATTTACAAATGACACAGTACCTTTTAATAGGTCATCTTAAATATGTATAAATATTTATTAATGGGTCAGGGCCCGTTCGTCTGCACAAAGAATGTTACATAGAACAAAACATTTTGAAAATGTTAGAAAGGATTTAAAAAAAAAAAACTAACATCATAAGATTAAATAAGAAAATCTGCAGCTGGTAGTGAAAAGCCTAATTTCAGTGCATGAATGTTTTAATACTATAACTTTTGTACATGGGGTCTTGGTTCGGGAGATCAGTGGAAATGTTACATTCAAAGTGATTAATGAACCAAATTAAGTGTTCCAGATCCAAACAAAATGTTTCCATACAGTTGTATAATTGTATGTACAGCAGTTTGACTATTGTACTACACAATGAGCTAGTACAGTGAGCTCCATTTGAAATACACCTGTTGTACATTTCTTGAAAATGATGACAGTTTACAAGTGGCTTGTAATGACAATATTGCAGATGACCAAAGCCCTGCTAAGTGCTAATTTGCTAATTCAAATATTCTTGGAGCGTTCGATGGCGTCTCTGCTGGTGAAGGTGCCTCAGGATCCAGTGCTCATCATGTGACTACAGCCCCGCCCCCTTCTTTCCATTGGACAGGGAACTCTCCTTTTCCTCAAATATTCCTGTTGGATGTAAATACTGTGTCTTGTCCAGTCAGACTTTTCTATGACTGTACATGGCAGACCCTACTCTTGAGTGTGGGATCAGACTGGTACAGATGTGGAGGGCTTTGGGAGTTGGCACACATAGGGCTCACACCACCTGTCTGTTTACACATGTTGACTACAGCTGGAGCTGATGGAGGAGCAGTGGTCCAGCTCCTTTGGCAGGACCAAGCAGGCACGCTGCCCCCCACAGACCAACACCAGCAACTACATATTAGCTCAAAGGGGGACAATTCAGTATGCTGTTACTGGGGTTCTGTGAGGAACAAGATAGACATGTTTAATTTACATCTGTGTGAAACTTTATATCACCTTAATTGAAATAGGCTTTGCAACACTGCAAAACTTATTACCAAGCAATAAGTGTGCTTTCCAAATGTAATAAAAGATAGTCTGTACTTTCAGCAAATGTATATATTTATAAACGGAGTTCTCATTCAAGAAAAAAAAAAAATCACACGTTTTTGCATGTCCCGTTTATTCTGACAATGGACAGTGTGAACGTACAGGTTTAAAACATATTCTCAAGTAGAAATGGGTCACATACATAGATGGACTCATCCATACACATACGTGATATGTGTAAGTAGCACAGCACAGTTATAGGCAAAGTTAAGTCCTCATTCTCACTACAGTGCATTTACATTACGTTCAGTTAAGTGCCTGCTTTATGTTTGAGCTGCCATGTTTGTTACCCAAGTGGAATAATGATAAATATCTCATAGAACCCTTTGTACCAAATACTGAGCCCTCATAAAGGTCAAGGGTCAGGGACAGGCCCCGCCCTCTGGTGACACATTGAACACAGGTTTTTATCATGTCCATTAGCCATTGTACCACTCATCCAGGAACAGCTCTGGTGAGGTGAGACTGTTGAACTTTTGTTAGCTTGGTCAGCAATCTCCATTCATTTGATGAAGCACGGTTCAGAATTGTCCTTTACAAAAAGCGGATGCAAGCCCCATCTGAGTGTCAGGTTAACTATTCCGCAAAGAACTAAACATCCAAAACCATTATGCACCTATTATTAACTGTACATCACCTTACTTGAGCAATAATAGACCCCACCGCTGAAGACGTGATCCAACTTACATGCAAGTGAAAGTGAGCGAGTTTACTTTATAGCCATTGGATATTTTTGCACATTTCTAAAGCCATATTTTTTACTTATTTGTTGCTTTTTAATATGCATATAATTTAAATAATAAAGTTTAAATGGCAACTACATAATTCCAGTATAGCCTTAAGCTGCAACTTAAGCAATGGTTTTGATGAGGAATCCCACTCTTTTCCGTTTTGTTCATTTCCACCAAAACATCAAGACACATATTCATTGCAAAACGGTTATGTTCCCTGACCTGTTTTTTTGTTTTGGGAGTCTAATATAAACATTATTTGTATTGTAACAAGGTGAATTACCTGATACTCTAATGGGGCTGTACATCGGCTGTTTTTAGCACCACAAATATCAAATAGTACATTCCTGGGCAGGGGAGAGGTTAAGTTGATGCACATTGTAGAAAGCTTTAAGGCTGCGAAAGACTGTTTTGGTCGTCCACGTTAAAGAACAAAATTGGCTTAAAATTCAGAAGGAATGCGTTCCAACCATAGACTGTATGCACACGGTCAGTGGTTCCAACTCAAATAGGGACTTATTCAAATGTTAAATATTTGGTTCATGAATGTCTTTGCTACACCACTATGTTGATCATCTCCAAACTGACATCACAACGCTATTGAACAGTTCACTATTTTGTCTGTTTAGAGAACCTTCGGTAAGATAACTTCAAATCAAGAGACTGACAGCTGTAATTTGTGTCTTACAAGTGGAAAGTTACTAAGCAGTGAATAATCGAGCCTCATTTTCAGAAACTTAAGTGGTGTATTTGTACTATTGTTAACTAAGTCCATTTGTCTGTTGGTAGTTGGTAAAAGCAAGGCACAAACTGGGGCTGGTCAGATTTTTAAAGATGAGTATTAATGGTTAACAATAGACTGCTTACTGAATAATACCTATTTAGTCTGGACAGTTTAGTTTTGTAGGTGTAGGTTTCCAGACATTAAAGGAACTGTATGTAAGATGTTGTTTTTAGATTGTATAAACTTGACTTAAATGTGTTACCAGATAAGTTGTTTGTGCAAATCAAATATAGCTTTCACTGATATCAGTTCTAATGCAGATTTAATCTTAATTACAAAAACATTGGACATGATGGCTCAGTATGATCAGAAAGCAGAATGGGTTGACAGTATCGATGCTGAAATCCAGTTGGTTTAAATCTGAAGACTACAGGCTACATACAGTTCCTTTAACAAATATTAAATTTACTTAATAAAACATTAACACACCAAGTTTAACATATTAATAATTTCTTTCCGTTTTTACTTCAACACTAAAATACTAAATACTAAAATACAGATTAACTATTTTAATTATGCTGTTTTTAAGAATGGCTTAGTTAATAGTTGTCTATTGCTAAACATTTGAGATATCGAAAATGATCTCCCCAGTTAAAACCTTGCGATTTTATTCACTTCCAACCACACACTACAACAAAGCGCACACTACTTTTCTCTCACCATTTGGGCTCTTTTGCTACATGAGCGAATACTGTATATTTCTTGATATGTTTGATACTGTGGTGTAACTGTAGTGTCCTGCTCTAATCCGGGGGGCTGTATTTGGGGACGGGACATACCTCCTCCTTTTGTTTTTGTTTCTGAGGGGGGCCCTTTCTGTGTCGTCTATCGTTTGTGGCTAAAACCTGGCGCCAATCACAAGCACATTCCTGACTATTTCTTCTGTCCTTGCCGTTGTCTTTTTTTTTTTTTTTTTATCTGGAGGCTTTCCTGTTGCAACAATTCAACATGTGTGTAGTTCACATGTAAATAAAAAGTGCATCATTGTGTTCACATGTGCAATACACTATCAGAGCAATCTTATTACTGTGACTATTACTGGCAATGAAAACGCGCCCCTTTTCTCTGTCTTTTCTGTTGTTGGAGTCAGGAGTCAAAGGGAAGCTGATTGTTCACTCATTACAGGGTTTTGTGGACATTAAAGAAACCCTTTTTATTACTCACTGTATTGTTGTGACGTTGATCCTCAGTATCAGTTTCTTTTTTTAAGTGGGCCTGTTGTTAAATTTGTCTGAAAACTCAATAAAGCAATTCACTGACAAGATGTGACCCAGAAGTTGCTCATTTTGTTCAGTTTAAAACACATTTAAGTTTTAAGGATTTTCTCCACAGCTGCATTAGAAAGTTAAATTGATAATATTTTGAACTTTATTTCTGTAAAAAAAAAAAAGCAAAATCTATCTGGCACTATTACATAAAACTTCATAAAATATAATTAGATTGTATTTTTTATCAAATGTAGAATTTTAAGCTTATACAAATATTTCAGCAATACAATAATTTACAGATAATTAAATGTTATGAAGTCCATCTGCTAAATTGCTCATAGTTCTTGTTTATGATTAAGTCTGAATAGTTTGCCTGGTTTGTCTGGCGCTAGCTCTCGGGAGAATAGATCTTGATGAGCTGCTGCAATTCGCTGGGGTACCCAGTGACAGGGCATCGGCGGTGGGCCTTCACGTAGGTGTACACACAGCGGTAACAGAACACAAAGCCAGACGTGGACAGGACTGTGGCGTTGGTGCGTGGTCTGTGACACAGTGGACATGTATGGAGGTAGCGCTCGCACTCTGCAGCGCTCTGATTGGCTGGCTGCAAGTAGAGGGGGGGTGGAGGGGCGGGCAGAGTCGTCAGGGTTTTCACAGTGCTTTGATTTTCCGAGGAGTACCACCATTCCAGGAACTGCAGGAAAAAGACGCCCAGGGACAAGGTGGTGGACAGGGACACAGCGAACCCCCTGGTGGCCTGGGAGAGCAAGTGCCACATTCTTTGCAGAGGGCTGTGTAAAAGACAGGGACAGTCACAGCGGTTAGTATCACAAACACTTAATTGATATGATAAATGAGAAACATAGAGGTAAGTATACGTATAGAAGACCAACGAATGTATATATGATGAATGAATAACTGTTATTTTTAATCTGCTTCAAACACATAAAGTTTTCCATTTCTATTTTTCAAAAACAAACAAAACTAAAATAGTAATTAATCAAGTGTAATTTGGCCCTTTATTACAGTATTCCAGTGTATTCACAGGTTGTATTACAATACTTACCTCCCCCCTATAGGTCCCCTCTGGCTCTCCTCCCTCAGCTCCATTTCCTTGAGGTCCTGAGCGCTGAGCCGGGCTAGTCTAACCCGGGCTAACCACAGCAGAGGACTGTGAGTCTTGGCCACTCCAAACACAAAGAGCAGCTGCTGACAGAAGACCAGAGCCTGCCAGGCCGAGCTAACATAGGGGTATGCTGCCACCCCAGCCCGGTACATTCTCTGGAAGCGGCTCTGGCTAAGGCGAATAGAGAAGTCCTCCTCGTCTCGCTGCTTAGCCAACACTGCCTCCACTTTGGCTCGCAGATATGGCACAAGGCACAGCAAGAGGAGGGAGCGCCAATAGGACCTGCGGTTTAAAGGGAGCTGCCCCTGCTGGCCCCCACACACCCTTTTGAGGCCGTAGAAGTTCTCTGAGAAGGAGGCGCTGCAGTGGGACAGGAAGTGTTTCTGTAGCAGGAAGTCCAGGAGCAGGTAGAGCTCATCGAAGCACTGCCACAGGAAGCCGTATCGCGATGGATTCGATTCTGCCAGGACCTAAGGAGGGTGCAGCAATGTATAAAGTGAGTTAAACCACTAAAAATACCACTGTTCAAAAGAGCCGTTAGAGCTGAGGAGCAGTACCTTGACAGCATGTCTCAGAGCAGGTTTCACAGCATCCATGAGGGACTCCTGGGCCAGCACCTCAAAGATGGAGGGCTGCTCCTGAGCTGTGCTGCTGGTCAAGTGGGCCCCGGCCTCTGCCATTGTTCACACTAAATTATAGGGACACAGAAAAGCAACTGAGTAGAGCAACTGAATCAAAAAGTAAAGCAATAGTAAAACAAGCACAATCTGCCAATGCATGATTGGATGTGGTCTTCACATAACAAAGTAGCTAATGGTAATAATGCCTGCATCTGTTTGTAGTTTTATAGAACTTAAGTTTTAACTTCAAGCGAAATGTACTTCTACTTCTTACTTCATGGATCACATGCATTTTATAAACACTAATAAAAATAGGTGGTATTTGTTTTATAAAGGGCACAATTTGCACAATCAGATAAAAGTACATAGTGTGACAGTTAGCACTTACCTGTGGGCTGTGGCTAACTAGTTAGCTCTAAACCAACATAGCTGCTGTTAAAATTGAAAAGCTGTAAGTTTTCTTCGTGTATATTTGGTAAAGTACGGCATTAGACTTAATGTCATTTTTACCAATTAACAAATTAAGCACGTATTATATATCAACAACAATTTCATGTGCGCACAGTGGAAAACACAACCGTGCGTCACTACTTCCTGAAACCAGCGTGACGTTTACCAAAAGACCGCACATGATTTGTCTTTTTTTTTTTTTTTTTTTATAGTTGGACATTTTTTTTAAATATTGCCTATTTTGAGAAATGTAAATAATATAGAAATATTTCTGTCTTCTATTTTCCATAAAGAAAATCATTCTCGACATCTCGTTTATTTTCGTGTTGTACTTTCCACTGGCAGCCACCTGGTGGCGTCGTAGACCTTCATTTCACTGATGGTTACTCTAGTGACGGTTCACTTTGGCCTTTACACTTGGTGTGTGGTTCGGTCCGGTTATGAGAACTGTTAAAGGAACAGTATGCAAGATTTTGATGTGTTGGGTAAAATTTTCAATCAATTTTTAAAAGAATTTCTTTATTTAGAGATCCAAGCATTTGTATCACAGCTCCTGTCTGCACCTATGAATTGTGTCCACAGAAAAAAAAGGGCACAAGTTTGTCAAACCTGGCTCTTCAACATGCTCTGCACTATACACGTTATAGTATATATAGTTTTCAGTGTCACACTGAAAACTATAAATACTCAAAAATCCTGCAACATTGATTTGCAAGTTGGCTTGCCTATCTGTGCCATCCCTCCAGTTCCTTGTATATTACATATACAGGAAATGTATATTTAGCGATTAGAATGACATTGTCAGGCAACAAGTTTGCAGCACATTTAAGACTTTATGAATGAAGTGAATGGTTCAGTGTTTATAGGTGAGTAGGTTATTTGCTGCTGATGCTTAAAGGTCCCATATTACACAAAACTGACTCTTGTGGGTTTTAAGCCATGCTGTAATGTTGTTACCTCCTATATACTTGGAGTTGTGTTTTGTTTCATGCACACGTTTGAGTAACCCTTTACTATTAGACCATCTACAGCCCCAAGCTCAAAATGATCTGTTCCACCCTGTGATGTCATGTAGTGGTAGATTTCAAGTTAACAGCTTCCTTTTACTTTTACTTCAGTAGAGATGGACAATTCCAGGGCTGAAATTTCCAGTTGATTCTAGTGAAGGCTAATGGAGCTTAAAAACACATTGGAGCACTTTCTGTAGTACCACATACCATCTCAAGGTGGAACAGAGTTTTCTGTTGCAAGAAGAACTCTATGCAGGGTATGTGTGCTAAATAAAACAAAACACAACTCCAGGCAAGTTTGTGATAAGGAGACATTATAACATAGATCATAAAATAGTGTAATATAGGCCCTTTAATGTTCATCAGGCTACAACAGACTGTAACAGAATCAAATAACATTTTATAATATATACAACTGATATTACTTGTATCAAAAGCATGAGCAGAGCAGAAGGCACAGTATCAAGGCTAGAGCAGTGAGATGAGGAGTGGCTACAGAGCTCTGCACAGATGTCCCATACATGCCCCCTCCAAGCAGGGGACAGGAGCTGGACGTGCCCCCCGTGTTGAGCAGTAAGACTCCAGAGAAAGTGATGGTATTGGACGTAGCACTGGACCAGGCACAGCTGCCCTCTCGCTGCCTCACCCACACCATATCACCCTGCTTGAGAGATTCCACCAAATAACACGTGGTTAGAGTTGTGTCTCCATCAGCCACCTGAGGGCAAGAGAGGGCATGATTTATTTTTTAGTTAGTTATTCTATCATTTAGTTGCACAGGAATGTCAGCCCAAACAATACCAAGTTACTGAAACAAACAATACATAAAAATAAAAATAACATTTGGTACATAATTTGACAGTTGCCTGCTATCTGTATGCCTAACCTGAGCATGGCAGAGAACCTTTGTGTTTTTGTTGACCACAAAGTGCCAGAAGTTGTTGGAACCTCCGCGGCAGAGCTGAGCGCTGAACATAAACTGATAGATGCCCGTCTCCGGTGCTGTGAACACTCCGGTTAGGTTGTTGTACCCCGAACCTTGATTCATCCACACTTGGTTAAAAATTATTGGATCAAACAATATGTCCCTCAGCGAGCCTTGGTGTGCAGTGAAGAAGACCACAGTGGCCCCTGCACAGCACAAGAAGACATATTATGCTTGTGTCTGCTATACCCCCCTCAAAGTCCGCTGACTTCTGGATTAAACAATACCACAACAAAGAGTTGGCACCTCCAATGGACTACACAGTAGTGAACAGCAATTTTTTTTTTTTATTGCACCAAAATGACTACACGACACCGCCGAATCCTGCACGATTATTGATTAAGAAAATAAAATTGGAGACCAGAGTAAGCACAAAGCAGTGGCGGTGGTAGTGAAAACAGGGACTGATGGGCAATATTTATGGTGTCATGAAAATAAATGACTAAAGATGGCTCAAACATACATAAATCACTACAAATACAACTATGAGTGAGTAAATAGTGAGAGGTTGGTTAAAAGTTCTAAAAAGTCAAATTTGCATAATAGGTCTGCTTTAAGGTATGTATTTGCACAGAGAAAGAAACAATAGATTAAAAAAAAAGAAATAATCAACCAAATATGTATTTTATATTTCCCAGTGCCAGCCAGATCAACAGACATTCAGCAAATGGGAACAGAACATGCTATATATGCTGATAATGTTTACAAATTTAGAGATTAAGTTAATAAAACGTACTTTGTGTGGTTGCGGTCTGAATAGGTACCTTGAAAAAGAGAAGGATATTGAAAACAGTAAAATGCTGATTTGTGTATCTACTATGTTACTTACAAATTTGACTGGTGTCACCATGGTTGAACTATAGGTTAAAAATAAAGCAATTTTAACAGCATAATAACTCATCTGTGGATAAAATATAAACAAAGGTTAGTTAAGTGGATCTATACCAACTAACCAACAATTTAATAATCCACTATATAATAGCAGTCTTACCCTGTTGTTGCTCATTGCGAATTTGATGGTTAATTTAAGTCCAAGTGAAGTGGCTGCATGCCCATTGAACAAAGTCCCCACACTGTTTGACTTGTGCTGTGTTATTATTGCTGCACTCTTCAGTGTATAGCCAGTATTGAAATTTAGTAGCCCATATACATTATATTCACAATTACAGTATAACAATAAAGAAATCACTTTCATCAAGATGTGTGGTTTAAGGAGAATTTATTGATCAAACTAACCAAGCCAGTCAACAAAATCAGTAGATGGTAATTGAATATTATACAGCGGAACTAAACATTAAATCAACTTTTTTGCAACTAAACTGTATATTTGCAGCTTCCGGGTCAAAAATGTCTAAATCTAAGTGTATGCTGCCTCTAGAGGACACTGCAATTTCAAGTACAATGTGACATCACACAGGACTGCCCTGATTACAGCCAGGAGTTTGACGTGTGGATACCTGTTAGACTAAGATTAAGATGAGTCAACTCTGTGTACTTACATATGGCTCATCTGTATATTACAAGGCATTATCCCATACTCATTTTGTTAGGCATTATTTACAAACAGAGGACATGACTTCATGACAGAGGACTTCTATCTTTCCTCTTCCTGTTCCTCTCTGCCATCACCACAGCTGCCACTACAGTCACTAACACTGTTACTGTAATGACCAGTACCGTCGCGGTCTCAGCCACACACAGCCGACTGTCCACCCACGCCAGAGAGTATCCAGCCAGCAGTGGGGGCTCGTGGCATGTCACGTTGCGGTAGTCGTCGATGTGAAGGTAGCGCACAAACAAGATCTTACTGAAGACACGGTGTAGCTCACAGTCGCAGCTCCATGGGTTACCTGAGGAGAAAACATACAATGCAACTTAATAGACCTTTTTCATAGCGTCTTTTGCGTGTTGTTAATGTTTTTTATGGCAAAATGTCTGTGGAAATGTCTTGCGTATTCTCCGCCTTCTTAATAAATCTGCCTGCCCCATCACCAAGTTTTCAACCAAAAAGGTCGACAAAAGATATAAGGATATAAATTCTTCCATGAATTTATTTACAATTATCAATTCGAGAAAGTTTTGCTAAGGAGTAGTTCACTAATGCTAGTTGTTGTTTGCCTTTAAGCTTTTGTCTTTCTTACCTTGATAGTTGTGGATAAATTTAAAGAATTTAAGTCCTTTGTCGACCTTGTTGATTGAAGTGGATAATGGAGTAGGCAGATATATTAAGCTGGTGGAGAATACGCGAGGCATTTCCACAGACATTTTGCCAAAGAAAACCATTAACCAGAAGTTCCGCAAACCTACAGGGCAGGACTTCCGGCCACTGTGAAAAAGTTCTATTTAAGAGACTTAATTTTGTTTCCTTGTTTCCTATTAAATACAAAAAAAAAGTTTGTTTCCAACTCTGACCCATGCATACTGTTGTTGTGTCCTTGGGCAAGACTCTTCACCTAGGCTCTGTATGAATGTTGTGTTTGATTTGTTATGGTTGGAAGGGATGATATGTGAGGAGTGAATGAACAATGCTCAAAACTGTATTGTGAGCATTTGGAAAAGTCTAATGAATTATAAAGATGAAGTATAAAATGGATGTCAGTGAAACAAACACAGCAATTACACACCTGAGAGCTGAATGTGAGTAGCGGTGGTGTGCAGACTGATGAAAGTCTTAAATTTCAGGTTGTGCATGTTGTTTCCCTCCAAAGCTAAAACAGCCAGACTGTAGAGAGGAGCCAGAGCATCACTGTCAATCTGCGAGATGTTGTTATAACTCAGCTGCAGCACCTGCACATGGAAGAGCCAGTGTCATGGACCACTAGGAACACAGTATTTACTACAGTATGGACCACAGTATGTAAAGCAGTATGAACACAGTATGAACACAGCAAGTACACAGTATGTACAGTAGAAGTTGTGTGTGGTGTGCACCTCCAGGCCTGGCAGCATGTCCATACTGCCCTGCTGTACCACGCTTAGTCTGTTGTACTGCAGGTGGAGCTGCCTCAATCTGGACAGTCCCTTCAGCACACCGGGGCCCACTGCTTCCAGCTGATTGTAACTCAGGTCTAATTTTTCCAGACTGTCCAGATTCTCAAAGCTGCCAACAGTGGGTACATACATAGTTAGTAAAATCTAGAATAACCAATACATAATAAGATTATAATATAATTAGGTCTGATTTTTGGTGTGTTTATGTGCCATGCACAAGAAACTCTTTTGTTTTCTTTTCCACATTCGATTGTCCTTTTTTGTATTTTTTCCTTTTCAGGATGTGCACAGGTTGTAAACAATCTGACAGAAATCCAATTACCTGCTTCAGAAGTAACTGTTCATAAGACCTTTCAATAATCTGATCCAGAAATCAGATAATGATTTCATTTTTGACCTTCATATAATAGTAACCATTGACATACACAAGAAAGTTATATGCAATATTATGTGGGAAATTGTCTTCCTCAGTAATCAGTAGCAGGGAGATTTGTTTAGTTCTTGTTTAAGTGTTGACCTACCTGTTTGGAGGTATCCTCTGTAAGTAGTTGTGCTCCAGCCGCAGCTCCTTGAGTGCTGTCATGCTAGAGGAAAAGTCCACCGGGACAGTGGTGAGCAGATTCCAACTCAAATCCAACTTCTCCAGGAAGGACAGAGAGAAGAATGCCTGCACAGAAGAACCAGGCTTATCACTTCAACCACAGTCAGGTGGACTCCAAACTTTGAACAATTCCTTATGCTAATGCAATTTTAATCCTTTTGATCATTTATGCACTTTGGATAAGACAGCTTTGACTGCTGACCCTTATTTGATTATAGAATTTTTTTCTAAGAACAATTTGATATGAAATTGTAACATTTTAGTTATATTTTAATTTTTTATTATTATTATTATTTTTTAACCAATACCATCGTACAGTGTAGACAATCATGAATCAGTGCTACTGCAGCCTCAGGGTTCTGAACTTTCACAAGAGACATGACCTACATTGGTGTAGTCTGTTTATGCTTGATCAAACAAGTGCATTTCAAGTTGTATTATTGCACATTTTCACCACTTTCTAGTATACAGAAAAGTGCTCCAGTGGTGTACCTTGGGCCGTATGTATTGGGTCTTGCTGACACCGAGGTCGAGTACCCGTAGGGACCACAGGCCGACAAAGGCGTGGGTGCCGATCTCTGTCAGGTTGTTCCCTCCCAGCTTCAGGAGCCAGGTGCCGTGAGGGAGGCCCCGGGGCACATGTGCAAAGCCCTGGTCTTGACAGTCCACCAGGTTAGCATGCTCATAACACACACAACGCACTGGGCACACGCGAGAACTCAGGGAAGATGGGTGTGGGTACGAAATAGTCAGGAGAAAGAGGATGAGAGAAAGAGGAGGCATTCTTCATCCACACCAGGAGGATGGAGAAATGTTCACGCCATAGAACAGCAGCTGGAGCAGACGTGAAGATCAGAGGAGAGTGCAGACTTATTTCCCTTTGTTGTAATTTAGTGCATCTGAAAAATATGAAGATGTATTTAAGAATGTAAAAAGTTGTACAATGGAAACTTGCAGATTTTTTAAGTTTTACAGTATTGTGACTGAAAGATGCTACCAGCAAGAGAATAAAAATAACTAGATAAACAAACAAATAAATAAATAAATAAACAAACAAACACATGAACAGATTAATACAATGAAATCTACAAAATCTGTGGATAAACACATAAATCCCTTGCTATTGTAACATGCTTGTCTTTACGTAATAGGTCATTAGAGGCAGGGAGGTTGACAAGATTACACCGGTTAAGTGTGTCTGCCAACACAGTTTTATAGCATGTAATAATATGTTTAGAATAAAACAAGGGTCCATGACCCAAAACTGGCTGGGCCACTAGCCATCTGCTACCAGGTCCCAGAGGAAATGGTTTTATATATATATCTTTTTTATCAATACGGATTTTGTTATTTTTAAATATAGAATCAATTAACCAAATAAAAAGCAAACATGAGTAAAAAAATATATTTAAAAAATACAGGATAATCGGTTGTACTTGTTTTGAGCTGTTGCTACTGACTCTGCCCCTTTCTGTTTGTCCTTGGAACTAAATCTTGTGAGTCTACCGGTCCCTAGAGGAAAAAAGGTTGTATCCAAGTATTTGCTAAATACAATTTCTTTTTCAGTGGGCCTATATTATACATAGCATCAGCCACACTCCCTTTTAAAAACTCACCTGTTTTCCAGAAGAAAATTCCATCTCCATTCTGTAAAATAAACACAGGTAGGCTGTATTTTTCAGTGCAGTAGTGATGGTGAGACAGACTGCTTTTGTAATAGTGAGAAAGTACTGCGACCGATGTCATAATCCTCTAATCCTTCCATCACCAAATGTTCCTGTTAATGCTCGAAACTCTGGCAACTGCTGCTTTCATTATCATCCTGTGTACAGCTGTGTGCCTCCAATCATCTTTCAGTATTCATTAAAATTAATAGCAATTATTAATAAAGCAAAAATAAAAACAAAACTGAAAAGCAGGAGGATGAGGCAGCTGCCTTGTTGTTGGATTTCACATGTGACTGGTCCCATGCAAGATTTATTTGAATGATATTTGTCCTGTTCCCATATAGATATTATAAGATGCTTATAACCCTCTCAGGCTCAAATTAATTTTAGTATCAGGAAAAATCTGATATTTGAGGAAAATTATCATATGGGGTAGTAATACACAGTACAATCCTGACTTTTTTATCCTTTGTAAACAACAAAAGTACTTTGTACTTCTGACAGGCCGTTTGTGTGTAGCCATTCTTGCACAGTCTGCATCACCTACGTTTATCAGCATGGATGGGAGAAAAGGCTCCTGAGTAAAAAAAGCTCATAAAATATGGATGTGGAGTAAGTTGGTAATTGGCATTTAGCTGTTTCAAATCTGCAACGCCTGCTTGGAGAGGGTTAAGGTCAGTCTGCTGTGTAGTGTCTGCATCTAATGACAAAGCATTTCATTGTTCAATTATCAGTAAGTGCATGTTAGCATGCTAGCTCTGCACCTGTCTCTGAGAGTTGTGAAAAGTGCTCATCAATTAGGATGCTTAGATTGCATGAGGTAAGTGAAGAATAACTCGTTTAAAATGAACTAGTTCTGTTTTTATGTTTTTAATCAAGTGCCTTTAACTGCCTTCTGTCAGCTATGTAACAACAAAGTTTTTAATAACATACATTAAGGTGTCTGTTAAGACACTTTGAAAATGTCACTTCAGGTCAACATCACAAGGGTTGTAAAGAGGTTTCAGATACTAAGCTTCAGTTACAAGAAGATTTCTTTTTATTTATTCTTTTATTTATTCTTCTATTTTATTTATTCTTTTTATTATAATTTTATTTGACATATCAGCCTATAGCCTAAATTAGTCACACTGCTTCACTCACTGTCATGATGCAATTAATGTCTTATGAAAGTCCAGTTTTTTAAATGCTAGATTGGTGCATGTTTAAAGAATAATAAAGTAATCATGTAGTCTAACATAGGCCATGTCTAGTAGCCCCTAGTGTTTACTTAATGTAATGTTAATTAAAATGACTAGTCAGTTCAGCAGATTGTGAATGGTGTGAGTTCAGTGTGCCTCTGCACCTGGCACAGGCTCCACACAGACCAGTGTTTACCTTGTGAGGGCTTCCCCGGCTCCACACAGTACCTCCTCTGTGAGTGAAACCAGAGAGGGCAGCATTCCTCACACTTTACCTTCAAATAGAGACCCAAATAGTTGAAGAAATAATCCAGGGTCCCACAGGGAATGAAAGCCTATCCGCTTCAAGGTGGACAACAGTGTCTTTGTGCAGCCATGCTAATGCCCACAGCCTCAGCATGTCCCACACAAGCCAAGGCATTCACTCGACAGTCTCCAGGACGAGAGGAGTGCTTCACTGGGGATGAAAATGATGAAGAATAGTCATAAATACAACAGATGGATACACAAGCTTCCTCCATGGACTAGCATCATAACAAATGGATGACAGTGGAATATGGAATCTCAACATTGGATTACATTTGCAGAGAACACCTGCTGCCTGGGAATATCAGCACCCACCATGATGTCCAGTGAGAAGAGGTAGGCCATGATTTCTTATTTAGTAATTGTAGGTGCTGGAGTGCTAACAGCTAGTCATGGCTAATGTTAGCATTGCTACATATTAGCCACTATGTTTCTCAAAGCAATCACTGAACATGCATCTGAACAAATCAAAGTGGATACTCTTGCAGTTCAAAATTATACAGTTTACATTATTTTTCTAATTTAAACACAGTTACTACTAAAAAGAAAAGCTGAGTATCATGGGGCAGTCAGTGAGTCAGTCAGGGAATAGGCAGCGTTCAACATTTAGACCACTTAACATGCTTTATTTCAGCATTCAAAATAATTAAACACATCTCAATTATTATACACATACAAAATAGGTACAGATCCATGTGCTGTTGTCTGTCTGCTCACAAACTGTTGGCTCTCTTTCTGTACATTAAAGATTTGGGGATAGATTCAGAAGTAAGGAGTCTATGGGGAATGGGAGGGGAACAAAATGAAAATGTATAGATCCACTTTACAAAACTTGACCGTCTCAATCTAGACATCAGAAAATTTTAAGATGGATTTTAGCACCAAAAAGGTCCCGACATTCCAACACGACCTCAACGATACAATATCACCATGTTGGACGTCACAGGACCCTTAAGAAACAATAGCACCTTTAGATTTAGCTATTTTTGCTGCTGAAAGCGATCTGGACTACCCCACTGACTGCCACAACAGGCTTCCCTTCACACATATGGGCCCCTTTTCGAAAGCTGGAGGTAGCCGTAAGACATTTTGTTCTTTAAAAAAGAGGTTTCAACCCATGTGTTCTCTGCTGGTGGTTTTAATGAAAGAGGACAGGAAGGAACAAACAAGAATAAGTCCATGCCAAGTCAAAGGAGGGGCAAAAACAAACATGGCTGTCAGTTTCACCGTTTATTCATCAACACCTGAACGTGGTACATAGCATTTGGGTTCTGTCTGTTGGGACTGTCCTTTCATTCCTCTCATTGCAGTGGTGTAGAAAAATAAGTCACTTTGTAAACTCCAGAGAGGCCTATCGGGGCTTGGTGGGATGTAGGGGGAAGTACATTTTTACACTTTACAGAAGCATATATTATTTTCTTGTTGCCAGTGAAACAAAACGTCTTTACAGGATCCTTGGTGTTGTAAAAAACGAACTCAAAAATCAAGAAGAAAGTAGTGGTCCCAAACACGATGATGCCAATATTTCTGCATCAGCGCCATTTTGTTGAAGTGCAGGTTTTTAGGATGGAGGGCTTGCAAATTTCTTAATGTTATGATGGGTATTTTGTAGAGAGATGACTGCTAGAAAAAAACAAAACTCACTCACGCACACACACAACAACAATTTCAAGTCCAGATTGCTCTTTTTACAAGAAACAGACAGGTCCCACTTCAATGCCAAACTCTTGGTCTGGAGCACCAACGTCCATAGGAGCGATATCAATAATGGGCAGGCGAGATGTTTTCGTTGTCTTGTAGTCAATGACTGTCTTTCCCCATGTTCCGGTGTGTGACTGAAAGGAAAAGAAAGACATGGCAAATTAGTTTGGCACAAGGTGATCAAACATCTCAGGGAAGTACATCTGAGGTGTGTATTACAATATTATGCAAAATGTAGGCATATTGCCATTGTAATGTATGGCTACATCTAGTGGTGAAATTACAAACTGCAACTTTATACCTTTTCTTTTTAGACAGTAAAAAGTGAGCCCTACAAGAACACTTATTAAGGTGGGTCGACTGTGGTCTGATCCTGAAACCTTATGCTGTTTTGGATTATTTTTTCATATTGTGATTCAAATTTTTCCTGTTTTGCTCCTCCTATTGGTCAGTGCCTGACAGGTGGATCACAGTGAAGTGTGAACTTTCAACTTCATATTCTTCAGCACATTTTTGTGGCCTCTGCACAGAGAACCTTGTTACTACTTACCGTGCATCCGTCCTCCAGAACACTGTAGGTGAAGCGGCTGTTGCCTTCGGCTCTGATCTCAATCTCGTTAGAGCCCTGGAGGAGCAGGGCCTTCTTGAGGTTACCAGCAGCAGCGTCCATGTAGGCCACGCTGTTCTTGCAATGGTAGGTGATGTTCTGAGATGCCTCAGTGGACATGAGACGCAGGAAGGTCAGCTGAATGTTGACATCCTCTGGCTGAGAGCCTTCGCTGCCATACTCGAACTGGGGACACAAGCGCAGTAATGCCATTGGTCAGTTAAAAAGTCTAAGAAGAAGACTAATGAAAATAATGAAATGTAGTACCTGGAAGCCATCGTTCATGGTCTCGCCGAACCAGACGTGCTTCTTCTCCTTGATGTTCTTGCTCACGTACCAGTTCTTCTTGGCCACCTCAGGCTGAGTTGGTGATACACATGTCTCGCCTGTCTCCATGTTGCAGTAAACTTTGATGGCATCCTGAGTGCAGCCCTGGTCAGGGTCGATCCAGTAGAAATCTAAAGTAATGGTGAATGTCAAATCATGGCTATATTATCTGCCACATCCTAACAAAATCTTAAACATTTGTAGTACTCACCACTCTTCCAGTCTGGGTGGCACATCTTCAGGTCACGGCAGGTTCTAGCAGGGTTCTTACGGGTTCCATCTGGACTGCGGATCTGCTCGATTTGCTGGCTCAAGCTCTTGAGGGTGCTGTCCACCTCCAAATCGCGGTCACGCAGAACATTAGCGTCGTCAGCACGGAACATACGGAAGGGATCAGGGGCCTTCTCCTGAGGCTGGGCAATGAAGCCGAGGTCGAATCCACCACCAGGAGCACCTGGGGGTCCAGGGGGTCCAGGAGGTCCAGGAGGACCCTGGAATAGGAGACAAGAAAGTGTTAAGTACATTTAAAATTACTTTTAATAACTGCACTGCAGTTTTAAGACTTTCACTCACAGCAGGTCCCATCTCGCCAGAACGACCACGAGGTCCTGGAGGTCCAGTTGGTCCAGGGAGACCACTCATACCATCTTTGCCAGGAGCACCAGCAGATCCAGCAGGGCCCTAAAGATGACAGTTAAAAAACACTCAGTCTCCTCGGGAACAGTCATGAATACACATCTTCAGGTAATGTCATTAACTTACTCTAGGTCCGGCAGGTCCAGCTGGTCCAGCTGGTCCTTGCTCTCCATTAGATCCCTTGATTCAAAGAGAGATCATTTCAGAGAATGCTCTATGTGATGTTTGGTCTATATGAGCACTAGAATTTTAACTCACAGCTGGTCCAGGAGGTCCCTGCATGCCAGTGAATCCTCTGTGTCCCTTCATACCCCTCTCACCAGCCTCTCCTGACTCTCCCTTGTCTCCACGGGGTCCAGCAGGTCCCTGTTTGGATGATTTTGAGTTTGATTTCATATATGTTTGGCATTCGGTGGTAGACATGATTTTGTCAAGTTACTTACAGCAGGGCCACGAGGTCCAGCAGGGCCAGCGGCTCCAGCAGGTCCAGCAGGTCCCTTTCACCAGAAAAATTTATATTAGTTATCAAGTTGATCAAAAAACATGTACTGCCCTCAGGATTGCCTTGACACATACAGACTCTCCACGGTCACCAGTCTTTCCAGCGGGTCCAACAGGTCCAGGGGCACCAGGAGGTCCAGGAGCACCAGGGGCACCAGCAGCGCCGCTCTCACCACGATCTCCCTGATAGCAAAATTAATATACATAAATTAAATGAATCAACAATCTTAAGCTCTCTGTTCACTCACTGTGCACTGTGTTGGACTTACCTTGGGTCCAGGAGCGCCATCACGTCCAGCTGCACCCTCGTTACCTGGGGATCCCTACAAACAAACATAAGGCAAGTTAACAATGTTAAATGCAGTGAAAATGAAAAATGTATTAAAAGTTTGGAAAGCGGTCTATACCTCACGTCCAGGCTCACCGGGAGCACCAGCAAGTCCTGGGGGTCCCATGGGTCCTGGAGGTCCACGCTCACCACCGGGGCCAGCAGGTCCTTGCTTTCCAACCTCTCCCTATAGAGAACAATAAACATCAGTAACAATATTTCTGCCTCTCTGTGACTAACATCCAACATTGTAAGTAACTTACAGCGGGTCCAGGCATTCCAGGGAAACCTCTCTCTCCTCTCTGTCCAGGGAGACCAACAATACCACGCTGTCCACTAAGACCCTGAGGGCCAGGCAGACCAGCACTACCCTGAAGGGAAAAGAGAGAGACATAAGAACCTAAACCTGCCAATTTTCAGGACATAAATAAAGGAGCATTAGCAATATTATTTAAGAACTTACAGGAGCACCCTCAGCACCAGCGCTACCCTTCTCTCCAGGAGCTCCAGGAGGTCCAGCGGGACCGACCTCACCAGGACGACCAGCAGGGCCAGTCTCACCACGGTTTCCTTTGGGTCCTTCTTTGCCAGCGGGTCCAGCAGGTCCGGCAGGTCCAGCATTGCCCTAATCAACAGGGGAAAGTTGACCAATTGAGTTTAAAATGCTGTCATAAGTAAAAAGTTGCTTCAACAAATCCATATAACCGACAGAACTTACAGAGGGGCCGGGAGGTCCGACTCGGCCAGCAGCACCAGGGAAACCAGTAGCACCCTAGAAGAAAATATTAGAAACACTGTTGTGACTTATTAAACAATATGACAGATTGTAATAACACACCCAAATAAAACGTTAAGAGGAGAGTTGAAATAAGTGACTTACAGGAGGTCCAGCAGGTCCACGGGCTCCTTTAGGACCAGTGTTTCCAACAGGACCCTGGAAGAGTAATTGTATGTTTAGTCTAATGTAATATGTATCAGAGACTTCAGATTTGTCAAAGCTCTCAAACCTGAGGTCCTGGGGCACCAGTGGGTCCAGCAGGTCCAGGGGCACCAGCATCTCCCTTAGCACCATTGTCTCCAGCCTCTCCCTTAGCACCAGGCTGTCCATCAGCACCCTAAAGAAGCAATGTATACGTTAGCCCAAGCTTGACTTTAATCAAGATTAAAATGAAAAAATATAAATGAAATTCACTAACAGGAGGTCCAGCGAAACCAGCTGGTCCAGGTGGTCCAGACTCTCCACGCTCACCCTAAATGAAATAAAGAAAAATCAGAGGACCTGCAGCATTATTTAAATGTGTAAACAAAAATTGCATTTTATTTTGTACATACAGGGGCACCACGAGCTCCAGAGGGTCCAACAGGTCCAGCAGGGCCAGGCTCTCCCTTGTCTCCAGTGGAACCAGAAGGTCCAGGAAGTCCAATAGGTCCAGCCATACCACGGACACCATCCTTGCCAGGGGCACCATCAGCGCCCTTTGCTCCTTGATCACCCTAAAGGAATAATTTCACATGTTTAACAAATAATTCAGATGATCTCATTCATGTAATGAGATTTTTGAAAGGGAATACACTGAGCCCTTACTCTGTCTCCCTTCAATCCTGGAAGTCCAGCAGCACCACGCTCACCAGGCATTCCCTGCAGTCCGGGGGGTCCTTGGGCTCCGGGAGTACCAGGGGCACCGGCATCTCCCTTGAGTATTAAGAAACAAGGACATTACTCATAAGTTTTAGTAAATTAAACTGAAAAATAATACTATAAATTTAAATCTTACCTTAGCACCATCATTTCCAGCAGCTCCAGGAGCTCCACGAGCACCAGCAGGTCCAATAGGACCAGGGGCACCACGCTCACCAGGGAATCCTCTGTCACCCTGAGAAGAACACATCAAACTGTTAAGGAAGTTCAGAAAAGAATCTTTTTTCCTTCACAACTGTGGTTTCACAAAATGAACCAAAGGTTGAGCTGAGACAGAAGTTACTTACTCTAGATCCAGCGGGTCCTGGGGCTCCAGCTTCTCCGGGCAGACCCTACAAAGGGACAAGAGGACACTAATAAGATCAAAAAGTCACATTTTGATATGTCTGTAAATAAAAATAAAGGTAAATACCTGCTCTCCAGGTTTGCCAGTCTCACCAGACGCACCCTGAGGTCCTGGAAGTCCCTGGAATCCAGGAGGTCCAGCAGGTCCGGCCTCTCCTCTCTCACCAGAAGGACCCTAGGCAAGAACAATAAGAACCATCAGTAGCTGCACATGCTTTAATAGTTTGCTTTGATCCATGGTTTAATTGACTTACAGCAGGGCCAGAAGGTCCCTGAGCACCAACTTCACCATCCTTTCCAGGAGCACCCTAAATATAGAAAAGCACATTTCAGTATCAGTGATCTGTTATTCTTTTATTTTTTGCCAAAATAAATTAGTTCTAATGAAGAAATGCTGAAACTTACAGCAGGGCCGGTAGGTCCCATCACTCCTCTCTCTCCAGGCTTTCCGGCCTCACCCTAGAGAGAAAGTGCATGTTAATATTGGTTCCTTTAGTCAAAATTTCTGTACACTTTAGCATCACATGAACTACTCACAGCAGCTCCTTTGGGTCCAGGGAATCCCATAACTCCAGGCTGGCCTCTGGCTCCAACAGGTCCTGGGGGTCCAGGGCGGCCATCTTGTCCAGGGGCTCCCTGTGAAAAACATCAGCATTGCTTTCAGTCTGGCATAAATCACAGTACCATGCTCATCATCTGGATGTTTGTGATTATGGACTCACAGCAGGTCCAGTCTTTCCATCAGGTCCAGGGCTGCCAGGGCTACCAGTCATACCCTTAGCTCCAGGCAATCCAGGCTCACCAGTGCGACCAGGCTCACCAGTGGAACCTTTGGGTCCAACCAAACCGGGGGCACCACGCTCACCAGTGACACCCTATTAAAACCAAATATGGGCATATATGAAAATAGAGACAAGTGGAAAGAATTGGTTAATAAATATGAGTGTTAACAGAGTTTCTATAACTGACCTTGGGTCCAGCAGGGCCATCAGCTCCAGGGAAACCACGACCACCAGGGGCACCCTGAATGAGACACAATCATGGACTATGATGAGCACATATGAACA
Organism: Boleophthalmus pectinirostris; assembly: GCF_026225935.1. Taxonomy (NCBI): domain Eukaryota; kingdom Metazoa; phylum Chordata; class Actinopteri; order Gobiiformes; family Gobiidae; genus Boleophthalmus; species Boleophthalmus pectinirostris. The sequence continues at coordinate 22,675,703 of NW_026571115.1, read as the reverse complement.
TATTGAATTATTCATAATTCATCCCTCATAACTTCACTTCTAAAATTCTGCATGTCTGAATGTATGTCTAAATGTATAACATATGTTGACTCCCTTGAAAAAGAGATCATTACTGATTAAATAAAGCTTAAATTAGTACATATATTTCTCATTTACTCCTACAGGGCGGCCCTAGAGAGCCTGCCCTACTTGACTGATCCAATAGCACTGGCTAATTAAAATAAATTGACAGCATATCAGATACGTACTCTCTCTCCGGGGGATCCACGAGCTCCAGCAGCACCAGGCTCACCTCTGGCACCTCTCTTGCCTTCCTCACCAGGAGGTCCTGGGGGTCCCTGAACTCCAGCAACACCCTGGAAATGCACACACCATATATCTAACTATGCAGTCATGCATTGAGGCATACTGTTATGCTCAATATGAATAGTGCTGTACTTACAGCCTCTCCCTTAGCACCAGGCTCTCCCTTGGCTCCAGGGGCACCAACATCTCCCTGAGAACAAACAAAAGTTATCAAACAAATGTAAGTTTCACTGAGTAAGACAAATTTAAGCCTTACTCACAGTGTTACCCTTGGCTCCAGGGGCACCGACAGCACCCTGAGGTCCAGGAGGCCCACGAGGTCCGGGGAAACCAGGAGCTCCAGCAATTCCAGGGGCACCCTGTAGAGGGCAGCATAGAACAACATTGTCTCATCTTGCTGCAATATTGCATTATTGTTTCTTTTTCAGTCAGACTGTTTACTGTCACTATCTCAAACTTGGCTTAGCTGCTTGAATTTAGCTATTTGAACTGAATCACTTACAGCTACTCCCTTAGCTCCAGGGGCTCCATCAGTTCCGGGGTTTCCCTAAAAGAAGAAGAACACTTAGCTTTAGCTTTTAGAACTTTTGATGCATTTACATGTTTGATGGCACATTGGGAAGCACAGTGATGATGGTTGTCACTTACAGCAGGGCCAGCGGGGCCAGCAGGTCCAGGGTTACCGGGCTCTCCACGGGAACCAGCGGGGCCTTCGGGTCCACGAGCACCCTGAGCTCCGACATCACCCTGAAAGAGAAGAACAAAAATCAGGAATTACACTTAAAATACATTATTTATCCCATGGGACAAAGATACATGGGATTATAACACACTAACAAAACAACCACAAAAAAATCATGTGACACAGATATTGGTCAAAGGTCAAAATTAGGTTAACCATGTAGACACAGCAAAAATCACAATACTGGCCATTATCATGGGTAAAATACATAATAATGAGAATGGAGCCTAAAACACATTGTCAGTAAAAATACCTTGGCTCCAGGGCCACCAGGGAATCCAGGAGGTCCAGCAGGGCCAGTGGGACCCTAAAAGATGAGACGGAAACACAATCAGTACAAATGACAAAATAATTTTGTTTACATTTGTGAAAAGCTGTGAACACTTACTGGAGGTCCAGCAGCACCAGCGGCACCATCGTTACCACGAGCTCCCTACAACATAATACAAATTACAATAAATTAACATATTCTAAGAAAGCATGTATAAACTTATTTAGGAGTCATATATATTATATTTCTTATTTTTAGACATGCCTTTATTTTTTTACTATTGTTTATTCTTATGCTGCACAATATGATGAAAGCACATTTGTAGTATGTGATCTGTGTGTTTGTGTACTCACAGCAGATCCAGGAGCGCCAGTGCGGCCCCTCTCACCAGGAAGACCACGAGGTCCCTGAAGAAGAGCAACAGGAAGTCAGACTCCAAACTGAGAAAAATGACTGTTCAAGATGGCAGCAATGTGGCTACTTACCATAGCACCAGGAGTACCATTCTCACCAGGGGAGCCAGCCTCTCCCTACAACATATAGGTATGCACACAAAATCAATTAATCAAATCAGTGATTCATACTTTTACATAGTATCTGTATGTCTTTCTACTGTTAGGTAATTATCTCATGGTCAATGGTACAAAAGGTAAAGAATTCAGTTTCAGTATATGTTTTACCCATATAAAGGACAATATCATTTAAATAAATGTCAGCCAGTCATGGCAAACAGTACACACAGATTGTATTATTTAACAACAAAAGCCAACATCTGGGTTAATAAATAAATAAATAACAGTATTAGTGTAGTAAATATGAATAAAGGTTTCAGCTTTCAAAAACTAGCAATTGGATCAAAACTTATTCTCAGCCTAAAAAGTTCACTTTTGTTACAGCTTTTGTCACTTGCAAACCTGCTTTAATAGAACTTATATCTAGGGGCTTCTGATTGCTCAAAATTAAGCCTTTTTGACAACTCATGATATTCTCACCTACTTTTGAGTGCTAACAGTTGTATTTTGCTCTTTATACAGCGAGTGTTTATATACAAAAGCTCAGCAAATATATATAGCTGAGGATATATATAACACAGCCATACCTTGGGTCCAGCAGGGCCACTGTCTCCCTTAGCGCCATCGGCACCACTGAATCCCTATAGAGACAAAGCCCAAACCATGAGCATATGTTTCATTGTCAAGCCAAATGTGCAACTGACAATGGGAAGACACTCACTCTGTGTCCTTTGATTCCGGGCAATCCAGGAGTTCCGGGGAATCCACGAGCTCCCTAAACACATGACACTTAAATAAGTTTTTTCCATTGTTATGGTTTCGTGCATTGTCATGTATGAATCGTTTATTGAGATTACCTGAGGGCCAGCGGGTCCACGCTCACCAGCACGGCCAGGTTTGCCAGACTCACCCTAAAAACACAGTCAGTGAAGTTTCACACATGCAAAAAGGAACTGATGATAACAACAACTGTTCTATTGATATGTTCTTACATCCTCTCCATTCTTTCCAGGAGGACCAGCTGGGCCACGTGGACCCATGGGACCCTAGTGAAATAAAAAGATGAGGAGAGTCAGGACACAAGATGACAAGCACAAGTATGTTTTTATAGATCAGATACTCACAGCAGCTCCAGCCTCACCAGGCTCACCAGGGGGGCCAGTAAATCCTTGAGGTCCCTGTAGGGGGAGACAAAGACCATTATTACTGAACTCTTTGATAAAGACAGAGATGGGGGAAATACCAGGACAAAATTATATACTGACAACACATACTCTCAGATGAGATAAATATGATAAATAAGCATGTTATGTGTATTTAAAATAGTGTTTCTCTATAGAAATATAGAATGTGTTGGAATGTTGAATTTTGAAAGCCTCTTATAACCATAGACGATCTGCAGCAGACTGGATTTGACCTCCCTTTGAGTGCATCTCAAGAACTTTTTTTTAGTTAATTATTGGCAATGAATGTGGCATACAAAACACAACACCATGTTTCTGACTTAGGCAGGAAAAGGCACGTTCTAAGTAAAGGGAGCTACTGTATAGCTAGTAGCTAGAATGTTTTTTGTTGTTGTTTTTCAAATTGCATATACATTTTAAATGCTGTATCATCATTTGCTTTCATTATTATTATTATTTTTTTTTGCAGCGAGTGGTGTACTTACACTTGAGCCAGGAGGTCCAGGGGGTCCTCGGGGTCCCATAGGGCCCTATATATATCATACAAAAACAGGTTAGTACTGTTTTTTTTTTTAAGGAAAGATATCTTGTCTCTATATGTTTCTGTCCATACACACCATAGGTCCAGGCACGGGCATGGCAGGGGATTTGTCATCATAGCCACCAGACATTTGAGGGGAGAAGTTCTGAGGGGAAATAAAGATTAAAAATGGTAGAATCACAGTCATCAAATGAAACAATTATTACTTTAGTAAGTTTCTAGTTTAAAAAAAAACATTCACATTTTCAATTAGCTGTTTTGCTTTTATTTCACTCTAACCAAAGGCATTTCTATACTAATCTTGCTTACAGATGTATACTTCATAAACCATTACAGTGTCTACTTCTCTTTATGACCCTGTGACCTTTCCCTGACCCCAGACTGACTGGAATTGTTATGGTTAAGAGCATAGATTATTAAATGGCAGCTGATGCGGCCTGAAAAAACTCTCAAGCACTTAACCTCACTGAAGAGATCAAGATTAAACAACGCATTTATCTGCAGTAGCATCTAGCATCACTCCTGACTTAACCAAAAAAGGACAAATTGAAAAATAGGAACATAATTAAACCCAAAACTTACTCCACCAAGGCCAGGAGGTCCAGGGGGGCCGGGAGGTCCAGGAAGTCCAGGCTGTCCTGGGATACCATCTCTACCAGGGGGGCCAGCAGGACCCTGCAGAAAAATTATAAAGATATATTAACCACACAAATAATCAAAACAACAACTGTTTAATAATGCACTTCAGTTTCCACTTAAGTTGCAAATCATGTGACCGATCAGGAAGTAAATAAGGTCTTGGTCATGTGATTCATTAAAAGGTCAAGTGTACAAAATAAACTTATGATCTGTATGAAGAATTCAACCAAACACATTATGAAATGTCTGTAAGGTCTATAAGTCTTCAACACAGAATAAGTACAGACTTTATTTAACGTACACATGTGCTCCCCAGACATTTGGTCTTAAATGAAACTGAACCAGGTAAAGAATCCACTTTTGAGCTGTGCGTGTCGGAGCTTGGCCTCAGCACGTTACATGACATTTCAGCTTTCACCCATCAGACTTTCCTGTAGCCCACACCAAAGTGGACTTTGTATAACTTGTCACTCTATATAGACATACTGATGCATCATTTATAAAAGAATAACATCCTCATAATAAACACATTTCACTTTTCATTCACTCATGAACTAGTTTTGCTAAGCTTCTGTTCCCACTATCATGTAGCATCCTAGCTAGACACTAGCTTTCTACACAGCATTCACTTGACGACAAACCAAAACTCCCACATCAGACACTAAACACACATAATGTCTCAAAAATGTTGGCTTACCCTGTCTCCCTTGGGTCCACGCTGTCCTCTGGGTCCCTATGGGAAAACAATAAAATGCATTGAATTTATTAAAAAACAAAACTATATGTACAAAATAAATAAATAATATAAAATCTGTGAATCATGAACTGCAATTAGCCAGAGTTTGTGCATTCTATAAAGCCATCCTTGTCATCATTATGTAAAGAGTGTTTTCTGAAATATCACATTTAAACAACTAATGTATAGAAATACATATAACTTTAAATAGAAAAAATACATATAAATACATCATATTTGCTTTATCTGAATGTGTCAAAGTGATTGCTTACCTCAACCTGAGCATCCTGGAAGCCTGTAGAAAATGTAAACACAATTAGCATTTGTGGTTTAGTATTTGTTGTGAAAATAGTCTACTCTATAAGTATTTTATCATGACTGTGTAAAACATGTATGTTACCAGGATTACAAACTCATTAAGATTACACATTTCTTTTGTAAGAGTAGAGGACAAGAATTAGCAGCATAAATGACAAACAACACCATCATCACATAATGCTGTCTGCTGAACAGTCCTTCTGTATTCATATTTCATATTTTTTGTATAATATACTGACAAGATTTACATTTACAGTTTATTTTAGCACTTTTATTTCTGATTTGAGATGTATATACTGTAGATATAATGCAGGGCTGTTTATGTTTTGTGTGACAATCTGTCCAGCAACATAAGGTCAAAGTAATTAATCGGAGAGGTAAACCCATGGAGAGACACAGTTAATAAATGACAAACTGAGTAAATAGTGCTCCCTGAAAAAGTATCAAAATCAGTGGTGGAAGAAATACTCCATTTTATAAAAGTACTAATACAGGATCAAAAGTATAAATAAATACTCAAGTAAAAGTGATTCATTCATTATTAATTAAAGTATCAAATAATAGTAATAAAAAATACAGTTAGTATAAAAAAGTATTTGAGAATGTTTTAGGTCCTAAGTGATTTTGATGACGAAGTGACAGAATTGATTTCTTTCTTTGTCTTTTTTTGGTTTAAGAAGTTTAGATATTTTTGCTCAGGACTTGAACCCAAAACCTTTAGGCAAAATGCTATCATCAGGATCCCCGGAGGTTGCTTGGGTAAAATCCAGATACCTACAGGACTACTTAAGTACAGTACTTTTACTTTTGTACTTTTGCACCATCACTGCTCAAAATTCAAATAAGAGAACAGCCACTTTTTCTGAGTGTGAGATTTTGTAATGATCAGCGTTGCTCCACAGTTCAGTCTACACGGGGACACCAGCTGACAAACTGTTCACAGACGCAAATGTTGAAATCTGCTCGTAACACGTGTCAATAGTGCGCATGCGTTTGGCCATACCGTCGTCGGGGCAGACGGGGCAGCACTCGCCGGGGGGGATGATGGGGTTGGGGCAGTCAGACTCCTCGCAGATCACATCATCGCACAACACTGAGCCGCTGTCACACACGCAGATCTGGCATGGTTCTGGTTTCCATACGTCCCTGTCATTAAACACCTGGCCGGCTACTTTGCAGCTCCCGCCTGTGCCTGAGGGGGGCGCCAAAGAGAGGGGAGAAGCAGAGGTCAGACATCTGGGATCATAAAACAACTAAGGCCTAGACTAATGAAAACAAGAAGATACAGCAAAATAACTAGCGAGGCTTAAGTTGTTGTTTAGTCTGTTTAAGTAATTTTGAATGTAGTTAGTACATTGTGAAAAGTATGTAAAGTTATGTTGTGAGAGGTACTGTATATTTGGTAGTATAATAACCAAGTTCAGTCGTAAAATATTTTTTTAAATATGGCCGTAAAAGCCTCTTGAAAAGTTTTTTTTTTTAAATTTAATACATCAGCTTTATGGTTTGTCTGTTAAATAAAATAATATATAGTGTTGTTGATAAAGACCTGTTTTGTTGTATTTTTGTTCTTTTAGGTGACAAAAGTGATAGAAGACATCTCCAAAGGATGCAAGATACAAAGGAACATGTTTGGATATGTCACGGGCAGCAAAGAGGCCATCTTACTGAGAACTTCCTAAAACTCCAATTGATACTGCTACGCCAAGTACCTAAGAGACCTGTTCCGTCAGATTTTCCTATATCATCTGCAGTATTACTCAAACCTAGGCTTCTCTGGCCTCCTACTAAGGCCCTACACGACGTGCCTTAGTGCTGAGCTCAGAGAGTGCAGTCGGCTTGGCAGCAGGGCCTGGAAACACTCCGCATGTGTTTGCCATTAGGAACAGCAAAAAAACCCAAAGAGAGTGGAGGGAGGGAGGGGGAGAGAGCGGGGGACGTGGCTACCAGATGTTGATGACCGTAACCTTGAGTCCCTCTAGGTGGCGCTGTGAGTCCATACACTTAGCACAGGCCTGCCCCCCCCCACCCCCCAAACCACAGCTGCTGAACTCCTCCAGACAGAAGAGCCACATCTGGAAAAAGTGACTTGGGTTTGTGCTTGGTTTTTTCCAGGGCCTCCTTCTCCTTTTGTCTTCCCAGATTTCACTCATTGTCATCCATTGCAGGCAGAAAAAGTGAAAAAGCATTCTCTTCTCCTGTCAACAGACAAGACTACGCCTGCTCACCTTAAACTCTCACCTGGCCTGCTCTACTGTTGGCCTCAGGGTGTGTATTTCCCTGCCACATCACTGAAGGCACTCAAAATAAATGATCAAAATAAACTCCTCATTTAAGGCCCTATCTGCCACCTCCAAATTCAAATCCCAAATTCAAAACCTGAACATTCAAACAATTCTTGCCTGGAAACATCTTGTACTTGGATTGTCATTTAGGAGCTGCCTGCAGATTTTTAAAGCTATTGAAGATATTTATTACCCTAGTAAGCCTGCCTGGTTGCTTTTAAAAGAAAGCCTTGCCTGGAGGAGAACCTGCAAAGACTCGCTCTACACTTCCAAAATGTGAGGACGACCCAGGCAAACTTGAGGAGACTGGTCTTGTGAGATGTGCTACACCCAGTTCAATCTCTCAGTATCCTTTTGACAACTAAAGCTAGAATTTTCAAGGTTGAGCATCATCAGGCCCGACTCCGCTCTCCTCACTCTCTTCTGCCTCTAGTTCTCTGCAGCGGTCCACGCCCGATGGCATATCCAAAATACGCAGCAGGTACAAAAAAACAAAAGCACAAGTTGCTGTCAGGACCTCCCGGCTGAAACTTACTGTCGTCCTCTCCCTGGGCATTGACCAGGAGCACCGCCGTGCTGAGCAGAAGCGCCAGCCGCATATCCACAAAGCTGAACATGTCTAGATGCCACCAGACATGTAGACTCTTTGGGGCAAGAAAGGAAGTTCAAAAGGAGGGAGCTGGAGGGGTCTTCTGCGTCTCCTACACTCCACTCATACACCGGGGTCTGGGGCAGGGTCCTCTTGTCCGATCGCCGGTGTTCCTGACCCCTGCAGAAAACTCCCTACTGCCTACCCTCGGCGTCCACAGGGGCTTTTATATGTGGAGCGTGGAGGACTGGGAGGTACCACGACGCACCCTCATTAGCCCTCTGCCTGCTCACGTTTAGGGAAGACAAGAATGGACCCCTCCTTCTTCCAAGCAGGAAAAAAGGACAAGAAGTGAAGTGGTAAAAGAAGCAAATCCCTCCTTCTGTAAGGCCAGAGTCAGAGGAAACCCGATCTACACAGCATCAACCAGGACTTCCAACACTATTCTTCTACTTCCTTGTTGTTTTATGTTCTATTTAGTCTTAATCCTTCTACTTTCTGCTGATTTGCTTCCATAAATGTCTTTAGTTTATCCTGCACATTTTGTTTGGTTTGTTTTACTTTCCAAGAGGGTTTTACGGCCGTGCTGTCAAGCTGTGAACATGTGCTGAACACGGCTCTGTTGTTTGATGTGTTTAGCTTACTTTGACTTTGTCTCATGCTGATTTAGTTTGACCTGAAACTTCCATTGTTCTCATACACCACGTTCAGCTTTGCTCATCAGCTCTTGGCCTATATGTGCAGTAATTGATTCCAGTTATTTTCTTCTGTCAGGAGTATGCACATGGCACCTTCTGTTCTGTATTGTCCTTCGTATATTCCTGTGCAGTGCTTAAGATGAATAGAGTTTATCTGTAACTTGTCAGAAAAAGGTTCATTATTTGTCAGTGACTTCTCAGAAGTAATTTGGATTGCTTAGTGCACAATGTAATTTGAAATGCTACACGACATAGTGCACTGTGAGGCCTTAAAAAGAAAAATAACTTGTCATCCACATAAATATTCAGCCATTGTATAAGCCTCACATATTGTTTGTGTCATGATTCAATAAGTGTGTTTGCCAAGGACAAAATAATACAATTAATAAAAACAAAAACTAAATTTCAATTCTTAGTCTTTTTTCATTATGACATGTGGCACATTTCTGGATTAACAGTGGATGCAACCAGGTCACGTGACTCATTTGGAAACAATGATCTCAAGGAGATCATTGATCTATACCACACAAATATATTTACTAGAGTGCTACCATCAATAATAGACATGATCTAAACTTGAATGTCAATGAAATGATCTGATGATGTTTGAGTTTGATAATTAAATATGTTTTCTTAAAATGCGATTATTCTGTTACTGAAAGCACAAAACAGAGATGAACATCTCTGACCTCCTGCAGTGGTCAAGGCCTGATGAAGTTAGTGTCTACCAAAGTTTAACCGTCATGTTCCCTATGAAGCAACCAGATGTTGCATTTTTACACAAGTTGAGGAGCTCAACTTGCCCCTTTTAGAAATACCTGCACAATTATGGGGTCTGCAGACGTTATGATTGTTATTGGCAGTCAATAATAAAAGCCCTTTTTAGCGGCCCCCAGTCCAAATAAAGGTTTATACGGACGATCCCCTGCCTCCCCCTCAGAGGGTGTGAGCGCGCCGGGGTGACTGCAGGTGGGCTGTAATTAAGGTCAAAGCACACATTAAGAAGCAGATGAGCTGAGGGAGACAAGCGGTCGTGCCATCTGATCCAGAGGAGCAGACACGTAGCAGTGTGCAGCCTCTAATCTCCTCCTCTGAGCGCTCGCTCGCCAGACACCTCCACATTACCCATGAGCCTTCACTGTGAGCACACATCATGGAATGCTCTGCCTCTGAGAACAAGAGAATAGAGCAGAGGAAAGGAGAGGAGAGCAAAGCAGAGGAGAGGGAACCGCCAGCTCATCACTCCCTCACTCACCTCTGATTGGATCATTGCAACGTCACTATTCAAAATACAACCCCATGTTCAGTGTAACAAAGTAATCTTTCTGTGAAAAAGAAGTCCCGTCTGCTCCAGACCAGTCTTTATTTGAACTAAATGCTATTTTCAGTAGACACTAAACAGTAATTAACCAATTGTATGCAAAGAGCCTGCCCATACATCACAATGACCTGAGTTGTGCATAACACATGTAGACGAACAAAACTGAACTTTATTCACAGGGCGCTTGACTGTAACTTTCTGCTCTCAGTTACACATTTACTTCACAATTAAATTTGTTCTTCAACACTTGGAGCTGAACAAGTCTTGGAAGGGAAGTGAGACGTCTTCAGCTCTTCAAACTTAGTCCAATTGTCTAATCGCCTTTTTGCAATGGACCTAACCTGGATCATTAAAGGAATAGATAACTACACTACAGAGTCTACCACCGAGTACCACCAAGAGTCTGTGGGAATTAATGAAGATCCATTTTGAGTGTATACAGTGGTAAACAACAAATGCATTGACTTTGCAATTTAAACTCTAGAGAGACCTTTTCCTTGACTGACCTTAAGGTCACGAGGTTAAGGCTGATTGTAAATGATTAAGGCAGCGTTGTTGGTTTTGTTTAACCTTTTAATTGAAGAGCATTCTTGGAGACACCAAGAATGCATTAAACAGACAGTAAATGGTTGTATACATGTAGTGTTGTGAGTGTTGCTCTGGTCTAACTTATTGCGAGGTTAAATGAGTCCTTTCAGACTGGAGTGCATGTTTGACCCAGGCGCATTATGTACTCTACACACCTCTATATCACTACATGCTAATTACAGCTTCTGCCAAAGCCTGGTTCAGTAAAGGCACAGTGATTAGTAAAGCAAATAAAATATAGTCTGTAATTTCCGATTTTTGTCCAACAAAGCAGCTGGACACAACAAATGTTTTAGATTCTTGGCATCAAATGCGTGAATGTAGAGTATAGGGAGTCACATGATAAACACAGGTTTGTTGAAGAAAAAACTTTATATAAAGCCTTAGATGTAAAACATGCTGTTTTTGAGACAAAAATAAAGAAACTCTGCATATTGTAGCTCATTTATGTTACAAGAGGGAGTTGTGTATGTCTTCGCCACAGGTTTACCCACTGCATAGTCTGTATTGTAGATGGTAGACCAATCTTCAGCCAAAAAGTAGATTATACTACTAGGCAACTAGTTGTTCTGAGCTAATGCTCTCCACAATGACGCAAGTGTATTTTTGCAAATTTAAGTTGATGCTGATTACAATAAACATTCAGCTGACTACACAATGGTGCACTGCTAGCTCAACTGCTTGCAACTTCACTGTTTTTTGCATAGTAGCACTAAAATAAATCACAATTTGAACCTCAGGCAGTGGACAGAGAGCTGCAGGCGGATGTCACTGACAACATGAAGACTTTACAAAAGACCAACCACCGGGTGAGAACAAATGGGAATTTAGACTGGGTTTCAAGAGAAAAGGATTTGACTTCTCACGCCTGGGGTCAAATATTCATTATTTCTAGATGTGACATGTCACTTGTATGATTGTATAGAAATAAAATGTTAAACCCATATTTCAAAACATTCTCCATGGAGATAGATATGTTTAATGTCATACTATGGAATATTATAGCCAAAGGAACAACATTTCCGTGGAAACAAGCTGGAGGAAGCCCACTCTGAGGCCAAAAGTCAGGTTTGTGGAGATGCAAGGCTGGTCACAGTAAGTCCCATATTTTTTCTGAGTTTTAAGTGCAATAAACACAACCAAATATACACTGTTTAAAAAGATTCATACTATGGTTTTAAAATTGTTAACAGGTACTAATACACTGGATGAAATGAGTACAAGCAGAAATGACTGCCCTTTTGTTGAACTTCATACAGGCTACTACCATCAGATTATTAAACAATATACAAAGATAATATAAGACTTAAATGTGGTAACAGTTCTTTTAGTTAACATTTTTGAAATATTTTCTCATTGAAACAGCTCCTTCGCCATTTCTGACAAATGACACGGTTTGTGCTTTCAAAAGACCAGAAGGTAAGCACGCAAACACTCATTAGAAGCGCTCAAGTCCACACTTTTGTCTCCAAAGTGCTTGTCAGGTTTAAAAGATGCTTTATCTATTCAACAATACAAGTTTACTGCCCTTTTCACTGTAGTGGGTGCACACTGCAGGTGAAGAGGGTTTGGAAATTTCATATAGATTCAGTAAAATAATAAATAGTAAATATAAATCAAATAGGACTCCAACTTTTCACTTATTTTAGGCATGTATAAATTAAGCATTTCACACATAATCATGCCCAATACAGAATGACTAGGTGCCATAATAATAATGCCATAACTCCAATTCAATAAATGCCTAATGCTGAGCATTAAAACTGAAAATAACAGTGGAAGTCCACTCCAACAGAAACCACGTTTCACGTGATAATTCATTGTCAAATTACGTCTCACCCACCAAAACTAAATCAGTCATGTAAATATCCTTTTGGACTTCTGAGGTGTAGAAGCAGGTTGCTGAGGGAGGTCCGTCCAGATGTTTTCCCCCTGGTAACAATGAGCTCTTCCTCATTTAAGTTCCTGCATCGTTAAAAACACATTTGACCAAGTTGAGAAGGTGGGTCAAAAATGTGACATTGACACATGGTGGAGAGGTGATATCAAACTTTCAACAAACTTTCTAAATAAATAAAACTACACAGATTAACTTGAAACTTGAAAGCACTTCATGAAGATTGAATTGACAAAAAAACCTGTATTTTGTCTTGGACTAAAATGCCCTAATATGACACTGGTGCTGGAGTCTTATGTAAAACAGCCTGATCATCATTTGACTCATTCAGTCTGGGATGTTGGGTTTACCTACAAAGTCTATGGATTACATGCATCTAGGCTGCCAAAAAAGCCAATCAGGAGAGAGGATATAAAGGTACTCGCCCCTTCCTACTCACACCGCTGATTTGGCAGGGGTGTCAAGTCAAACCTGTAACTAACTCTAGCGGTCGCCAGCCTCGGGGAGCACGTGATTGGCCTGTTATTACTGTGCATATCTTGAGGGACAAAATTGCGAAATCAGAAGGCCAGGATCATGTCGATCGGCTGCCTGACCAGCCAGTCCCTTCTAAATTCTGTTCAAATGCAGGGACAGTCCAACCACAGCCACGAACTTGTACCATGTGTCTCTCAAATACAGAAGATATCTCCAGGCAGTTCCTAGTGTCCTTCAGCGTTCTGAGTGGGTTTCCTCACTACTTTTGCCAGATTGTTCCAGAAGAATAAAATAATTAGTTAAATGGACTAGAGTCTTCCTCCATTTTGGAGATACTGAATAATATTAGTCCAAGATTACAAAATAAACAAGGAAAACATTTTATAGAAAGAATAGTGTATAGGACAAAGGAGTGTGTGCTTTGGCAGAGTAGTGCATTTTCCAAACAAACTGAAATAGAAACTATCATTACACTTTGCGAGGCCTGTCTGTCTGCCAGCCTGTCGCTCCCACTGATGCTTTACTTCTTTTGCCCTCTACCTGCATGCAGACTACTCCAGATCTGGTCATTTCAAAAACATGAAACAATCCACACAGGGATTTGGTGTTGCAGCAAAGTTACAGAAAGCTGTTACAGAAAGCTTCCTGAGTCAGGAAGGAATGCTACGATTATTACATTAAGAGCATTCGTCTCTTTTGTCTCAGCCAGAACATTCCTAATCATAATTCTACAGTCCATCAAAGTTTCTGTGCGTACATGTTTTGACATGTTGGCATTTTACATTTTATCACTTAAATGATGTATATGTACACAGGAAAATTGATAGAGCCCTTTATTTCATGAATAGAATAAGTCAGGAACAGTTCTTGTGCCCTTTGCTGGAGCCAGTGGGGAACGTCAATAGTAAATGGTCGCTGCCAGTGAAGCAGTGCAAATGACATTAACAACAAATGCTAAGTTGGACATTAGCAATGGATATATTTGAGATGAAGGCCTCTCAAGCTCTTACATAATGAAATGAATGAAACTCCCAGGACATGGATATTTGATGTACATTGGTGCTTTCAGCTCTTGAGCAAAACACACAGCCTCAGTACGCAGGATGACTCAAACTCTCGAGAATGAATCAAAACACAACTGCAGGTATGTGTTTGATGAGGGCACATGAAGACGTGGTGAAAAACTCCTCCAAAGTCCATTGGAACCTCATGGGAATGCAGGATGAAACTTAGGGCTACAGTAGCAGCCTCTTTGAAGTGGCAGTCGCGGCACGTTTGCACTTCCTCCTGTGTTGTAAAACTCAAGATACACAGCTGTCTGTCATCATACGCAGCCAGGAGTCCTGAGTGTGTGCGGGGATGACAAGCTAAGGTTACCTGCTGCTTTCTCATTACCACCTCTAGGACCCAAGCTAATGGCCAAGTTACCGTGTGTGTGCGGAGATCTGTGTGTAAAACAAGTCCTTTATGAACGGAAACGCTTGCCTGTTTGAACTTAACGCTACTGGCAAAAAAGAGGAAAAGTCTATTTTATTTTATATGTTTGTGGATGTATATGTATGTTTGTGTCAAGGGCCACCTCATTAATAGTCATTTACAGCCAGGGTCCTGATGGCGAAAGCAGAAGGGTCTTAGCCAATAAAAACAGTTCCGCCTCTTAGAACATTTTATATATGAGCATGGCAACAATTAGATTGAATAGACTTTTAGGGGAACCTCAGCATGGTGTATCTGAGCAGTTTCTAAGGTTGGGGTCTCCCTTAAATGGGATAAAGGTAAGTCTACTACAATAGTGATGATAGCAACACCTGCTTTAATGCTAAGTGCAACTTCTTTTTGTCATCAGATTTTATGAGAGAGATTATGAGAGGGTAAGTTAAAGACACGTTATGCTTTTGTCTGTAAATGTATAATCTATAACACACACAGGTAATTGTTTGACATTTGTTCATTTTTAATTTATATAAAACTACTTTATAGAAAAAAAACAGATTAGTTTGACTTCTTGTTGAAAACAGCAAAGCATGTTTCTTTCCCTTTGCGGAACATGAAAATTAACAACAACAGTTAAAGGGGCAGTCCAAAATTTTAATTTTGGACATAGGACCTGATTTCCTAGTTAGTCAGAGTGTTGGAGACGTGTGGAGACACTTTTTAAAATATTTCATCCAGTCCTTGTATTTGCAGAGGTCACTGGTGCTAGGCTAGTGCATGTCAATGGCCATAGTTATCCTGCCATAAAAACAGTCTTACCCACTCCACAAAACACCTGAGGCAAAACAGTTATTACACCAGATTATTGATATAAATGTTTGTGTTGATAGAATAATGTTTGAAATAAAACTAACCTTACGTCACATGAATCACTGCATGTTGAGGGACTATTTTCTCAGTAGCAGCGGAATTTTACTTTACTGGTAAGGTAGGTGGTAGGTGATATCAGTCCGCCGCTGCCAAGCTTTCAATCAGGAAGTACAACTCGCTGCTGCTGCTGCTCAGACATAAATCCTTCAAATGCAAGGTTGGTTTTACTTCTAAAATTATTCTATTGACACAGACATTCACATTGACAGTCTGGTGTAATAATAGATTTGTTTCGGGTGCTTTGTAGAGTGAGTTAGTGGCAGGATAACTATGGCCATTGACATGCACTAGCCTAGCACCAGCGACCTCTGCAAATTCAAGGACTGGATTGAATATTTGAATATTTTAAAAAGTGTTTCCACACATCTCCAACACTCTGGCTCACTAGGAAATGAGGTCCTATGTCCAAAATTTCGGACTGTCCTTTTAAACAGATGAATCCAGTTAAATCCACTTGTGAAATAATCTCTGAAAATCTCAAACTCTGCTTTTCGAGGAAAAAGAGGGAACAAAGTAAGTATGTATAGGTGGAATGGTGTATTGAATGCAGATGAGCAGAGTACTCAGACATATATGGATCACTCAAAATAAAATGTTAAGTGAGTTAATAATGAGGGGCAACCATTATCATGTGCTTACAAGCTCTTAAAGTTTATTCATAATATGTCTCCTTTAAGATTAAAAACACTGTTACACAAGCCATGTTAAGAATAAGACTGTTAACTGTCGTGATCTTATTTATTGTCCTGCTTAAAGTGTCAACAAAATATTTTCATCGTGGGTTAGACTCCATATTTCTTAGGACTTGTATATGAGAAAGTGACTCCCAACTTGAAGCAGGATTTCTGAGTTAGAATACAAAGCTCCAGGCCCTCCTCCTCTTTTGCTGCCAAGGACCCATAATTGAAGGCTTCGCTCTGACTTGGGAAGCATTCGGAGATGCTGGAGAGAGAGGCCACGTCCACATGTGAGTCACAGCTTTTCTCTCTGCTCCTTAAATCTGAGCTCTCTCTCTTTGTCAGGGAGGTCAGACTGAACCCAGCTGCAGCTAACTTCCACCAAAACACTATCACACTTAGCATTAGCAACTTAGCCTCGATCAGTGAGGGTCTTTAGATGAACGTAAGCAAGACAATGATTCTTCCTCAGTGGAATTACACGTGAGGCAGACATTAGCAGACGTCGGTCTGGTTTGATGTGTTTGCCAAGATAAACTCAGACAGACTGAGAGGTGGGTGTCTGGCATCCCCTTTTCTGTTAGGACTAAATGACACGCTGCACAGACAAGAATCTTTATCAGCAAGTCAGGAGAACATGCTAAACAATAAATGTCAGAACATATAACATAGACGTTTACAGTGCTTTTATTTGCTCTCACCACAAAATCATGGGGTTTACATTCTATGTGTGAGAGGTCACCAAGTACACATAAAAGAGAGTACAAGCCAACAGCGTTTAAACATAAAGTCTACCACTTTGCTACAGAATGCCTCAATATAGTTCATAACCAGGATGCCCTTTGTCACCTGAACTGTTTGTGAGGAAAAGTAAATTGATCACTGGGGCATTCACATTTGCCATCTGAATAATTACCCAGATAAACTCTCATGTAGGCATATCAGTTTCTCAACTCTAATAATGCAAACACATATGTGTTTATGCATGGCTGTGGTAGCTTTCAGGGCTGTTAGTTTGTGAGAGGAAGGGGCGGAAAAGCAGGGTCAGGCCTCACTCTGGAGCCTTCAGAGGGGAATGAACACAGTGTGTTTCTCTTGACTTGTACTTACTCTGTTTCCAACATGTGAAGAATATCAGGCCCATCCCCCGCCTGGACTCAGGCAGACACGCTGAGGATGGAAACTATGAGCTGTGCTCTGCTGCCAGACAGCTCTCAGAAAAATGATCAACACACAGAGAGTCTGAGCTTCTGCAGTGCTGTTGTGTCCACTGTGCTTCTGCAACTTAAGACTTTATCAGAGGCAGATCAGGTTACACACATTAGCACATACAGGTGACTTATTTGCTACAACAAACTACTTGTTTTGTTCTTGTGAGAATAAAACTGATAGAGCCATAGAGTCTATCCATCCCATCCTCTCCCATAAGAGTGTCCAAACATGATGCCCTTCCCAGCACTAGCAGACATGTACTTAAGTACATAGGGGTGCTAATTAGCATCAAATGTTCCCATGTAACCAAAGAGAGTCTGTATTTCAAGAAGAAAACACTGGTGATGTCAGCTGCATTTTTTTCCAAGCAACAACTAAAGAGGCTGTATGCAAAGAATCATGAGTATATTGTGATTTTGTGGACATAAGATTTGGTAAAATGCAGCTCTTGGTGAGATCAGATGAGTGAGTATTTGGACTACCACCTGTCGGGTCCAGACTTTGTAATGTAGCACAAGTCCTTTAAGAGTAGGCTTGTGTACAGTTAAGGACTTCAGATGCTTCAGATGTTCTAAGATCACATTAATTGCATTCATTTCAGGCTTACCAACATGTATTTATACAGTAGGTGTTTAGGAAATGCACACATGCCGCTGTCCCCTCAAACACTGTGAGACCGCACTGGGTGTGTGTTAAGTGTGTGTCATAAGTCGGTTGTGTAGTTGTGAGCTGTGCACTTCCTGAGCAGTAAACCCAGTGCCTGCAGCCTGCCTCCACACCTGTACATGTGCCGCTGTGGGCCCACCTGATGTCACGGTGGGTTGTGGCGCCATTTGCATACTAAAAACAGGCAGCCTGCTGTGTGGAGACTGGAGACGCTGATTATGCTCAAACTGGTTTTGTTAACCACTGGCATGCTAACTCACCAAGGTAAGAGAAATCCTATGTTTCTGTAGTGTGTGTATTGTAATGCACAAACATGGCAGACTTCTAATTTTAAATAGTGTCATTAACATGTATTCATAAATAGTAATGCTGTCACAGTTTAACTATTTGTAAATCCAAATTATTTCATCCTAAAAAGATTTACCAAAAGTGTAATTTATTACTATTATGAACAGAGGAAAAGCCACCAATCCAATGTTTTAAATTGGGCTTTTATTAAGTGAAAACCTGAATTCTTGCATTGCAGTTCTTGCAGTGAAATATGTATTACTTGCATTAAGTAATAAATATATCACATAAAATGACAGGCCTATTGATCCACAAGGGGAATTAGGCCTACTTAGATACAACAACAACATAATAAGTGGCATATTGTAGTGAACAGGGGGGCCTCCTGCAGATTTGGGGACTGAGCTCCAGGTTGGTGCACATTCTCCCAGAAGGAAATGGAGCAATGACATAAGCAGGAGGGTCACACACATGGGATGTTATGTCCACAGACTGGGCCCAGCGCCATTAGCTCAACAGCACCCAGTGCTTTGTTAGCACTGTTAGCAATACTAAGTGCTCTATTATTCACGCTTTTCTACACTTGTGTCATTTCATCTGGCGCTGTGAGTTTCTGCTCCCAAACGTCTGCACTGTGAAAACCAAAAAATATTGAAGTTTATACTGAATATAGCTTTCTTTGTTTCTTTGAGTTTTTTGTTAACTAACTAACAGTAATTTAGCGAAGAACATATGGAAACACTCAGATCTGTGTTGCTGTGGTTACGCTTAGACAGGACGATGTAAATCAACCCCTACTCCATGTCCAATGGAGGTGAACGGCATGATGGGAAAGTTCATTTTGACGCTATTTCGAACATATCAGCAGGCCTATGTTTAGTTGGAAAAAATATACCTATAAAGTTGTTTCATTTAACACTGTCCTGGTTATGTTAAGTCATGATTTTGTCCACTTTAAGTCTGTTCAGTCTGGATTAGCAGGCTCAGTTCAGTGTGCTCATTTATTTATTTAGAGACAGCCCTTTGTGTTGATCCATATATTTTTCTTTTGGACTAAACAGAATATAATTATGTCAATAAACTGAAAGGTCTGTTATGAGTTCATCCATCTGTATATAAAGCTTATAAAGACACTGATGCTCATCCTAAGGAGCAGAGGCCAAGGGTCAAAGGTTATAAAGTCTTGGTGGGGCCAGGCCGTTCCTCAGCCTGACTCCATAAAGCCTTTACCAGTCGTTCAAGGCGCCTTGCTTTATTCTTTTAGGTTGTTTTTTTATCACTCCAGTTATGACATGGGTGGAGCAGTGGCAGCCTATAAATGTTTAGGTGATATGGACTTTTTGAGTTGAGTTTTCTGTTTTAAACATTTTAAAGATTGTAGGATAGGCAAAGGGACAGCTGTATCTTGTCAGTTTTTTGTGAATGGGAAGTAGGGCTGCACAATATACCACAATCAAATAAAAAAGAGTTGAGAAATGTATCATTTTGCAAAGACTGTAATTTTTTGTAGGTAATAGCCTGTGGTTTAGACCTCTACAAACATGTTCTGCTATTAATGATTATCACTTAATATTTCAGTTTTCTCTTAAATGTTAATGTTCCTGGGTGTGTTTATAATGTGGACTCTGGCCAGAATCCTACTTTTTGAAATCTAATCACAATCATATATATGAAAATGTATTTCAAATCAAGCTGTAAAGATATTAAATTGTATAAATTGTTCACTCTCCACATGGTAAGCTCATCACTGGAGATGACTGGGCCTCAGAGGTCACTGACCCCTGAAGCCTGTCAAAACACAGTCAAGTTAGAGCATCTCCTCTCCACAGCTCACAGATAATAGTTGGATAATGTAAAGTACTCCATTACCCACAAACCCCTTCTGTACCAATGTGTACAGTAGGCAGTCTTTAATAATATGAGTGATCTAAAATACACACTTTCAAAAAGCAGAGGTGTGAGATCATATATGTTCAGAAAATGTTTACTAGTCTAAAGTCTGATTCTGAGTTTACTCAAACATTGATCAGTACATCACAGTATAAAGGGTCTTCATTTCTTCATTCAGTTGTAACTTTATGCCACGTCCAGAGCTGTGATGACCTGTGCCAATATAAAATGGTCCATAGCTGCATCTGCCCTCTGGCCAAAATAGTAGATTATCACCAGAACAGCTGAAGAATGAATGAAATTGACTATTCTTATTGGGTCTGTCGGTAGTTTTAGAACTGCTGACTCATCTCTAAATCTTATAGAAGTTGGAAAATTAACTGCTGCATTATTTAATTGTTATTCCCACAATGCATTACAAAAAGACCATTTTTGCTGTCAGTTGGACAATGTAGTCTTCATTTGAGTGTTTTTGTATTAGAACTTTTAAGACGTGTGCACATGGGTGAAAGTTGTTGAATAGTACCTGCAGAGAAAGATCTGAGGAAAAAAAGTTTGTACATGTCTTGGGTCTTCTCTCAGCCCTCGGGCTCAAGCTTCACTTTCATTTTGTCTGCTTACTTTCATTGCCTATAACTCATCTTGCCTGGTGCCACTTAAATGCGTCTGACAGGTACAGGTGAATGCTGTTCTCATGTGGTTGTTTTGATGATAACATGTCTGCATTGTGCTGCTGAGATGTTGGACATGGCAGCTCTTAGCAGCTCAGAGCTCAGAGCTTAGAGCTCTCCTCTCAGATCTTTACCTCTGGTGACCTCCCTGTGTCTGTGTCTGTGTCAGAAACGGAGCCCAACACACAAGACAGAAGACGTGGCAGGGTGACGCAGCAGCAGATCTGGACCAGCCCGGCTGGGAGGAGGCAGCGCCGCTCTATTTTCTGCTCTGTGGATTTAAACTATAGTCTTTGTGGTACTTTTAACCATTGAATCAATTAGGGATTTTAAAGTCACACAGTAACAAGCAAAGTTAAGTCTAGTTCTGCACATGAAATCAGTGCCTTCACCTTATTCCTTCAGTCCAGGTGTTCTACAACATGGTAAAAGAAATCATTTTGTGATTGCCTGAACAAACAAACAAACAAACAAACAAACAAACAAACAGTTAAAATGCTTTAAATATTTAAATATCAAGATGTAATATACAGATACATTATTTTTTATTTAGCTTTTTATGGCTGCAATATATGTACATTGTGTCTATCTCCAACATTGTGCTAAATATCCACTCCTCTCTCCCTCCCTATATGAAAAAAATGAAATAGAAATAGTGCATTTTGATCAATAAATAATTTTTAAGAGAAATATGCCAACTAATTTTTATAATTATACAGCTGATCCTATTCAAATTCATTGCCAGTTTGTTTTGTGTGTATGTTTTTTTTATTTGTTTTGTTTTTCAAAGTGTATCTTTTTTCCCCTCAAAAATACTTCAGTGCCCTTAAAAGTTTTTTTGTTGCTCTTGACAACCACCAGGCACAGACCAGATAATGGAGATTGTGATAGTAACTTGCTTTAAATCACTGTACAGAAAACAGCGAGAGAGAGAGAGAGAGAGAGAGACAGACAGTGTAGAGCAGGTCAGATGTGATCCCTCTCCTCTTCTCGGTCTCTCTCCTGCTCTTCCTCTCTCTCTTCCTCTCTTCTTCCCTCTCTCTCTCTTCCTCCCTCTCTCTCTCCTCATCTCCTCGTGGCACTCTAATGTAAGCAGTGTGTGCGACACATGAGGGGGCGGGGCCTCTCAGACCCACATCCAGAAGAACTGCATTCTTTTCCATTGAGCTCAACCTCAGAAGAGCTTGACCACTGCACTGTTTGACTGGACTTGAAACATTTTGGCCAGATTTGACGATTTGAATTTTTTGCATATTATTATTATGGTTTTATTTACAATGATTTTGAATCTGTGGAGCTCATGAAATAAAAAAAAAATATTAACCTTTATATACAGAATATTAGATTATTATTTGCAAGAGATCATATATCTGAAAGTCCTATGCTATATAACTATACATCCCAAAATAAACGAGTTGAAAAACCTTCAGTAAATGAAGCTTCCCATTGCTTGAAGAATACACTAGGGGGCGACATTAAGGAGAAAAGTCTTCCATCCTTTTATGTCTTCTCTCCTCAGTAGTCCTGCTTTCCCTTTAACCCTCTCAGAGTTGCTCATATATAGTATTTCTTATATGTATTCATTATTACACAACATTTTAATGCCTCAAATCCCTGGTAAAACTGCTTAAATGTGCACCGTCGTATGATCGAGTCAGTGAATGGAAGACAAACAGTTAATTTGTGCATGTGTCCTCTCTGCTCTGGTTTCTCTCACCACTCCCTCTAACTTCAACTTCCAAAAGTCTGCGTAGGTGTATGTTATAATCAGAAGCACTCTATTTTGTTTGATGACGAGACGAACTAAACTAAAGACTCGTAAAGTAACATTTTGGAGAGAGTGTGTTTAACTCCTTTCACTAGCTTAATTCTCTCATCTGGTTTGTCTTTGCTCTGTTGTTTTCTTGGCCTTCCTACAGGGACTTCGATTTCCTCCATCAAACATGCACAATGTACAGAATCATATAGCCTGGTAAACTAGACCCTCCTGCACTCAAATGTGGGAAGGTCTGGGTCAATTTTTTTGCATTATAAAGTTTAGGGCTCCACTCATGCTCCATGTCCATGTTGTTCACCAGTCCTCTAAAATTTTTTTTTTTTTTTTTTTTTTTACTTGGACTAAGCCATGTGTTTCTTTACTGGGTTAAGCTGCCCATCAAACTTGTGGAGACAGGACCCGGTTCTAAACTACACGTCTTTGTATGTGTAGCAGAGGGGGGAGGCTAGTGCAGGATCCCCACTAACATATTTTTTAATTATAACACAGGCAAGTCTGGCCAAAACACAGGATAAATGCAGTGGAAAAAATACAATTTAATAACAATAATATAAAAAATAAATCATTTTACACATTTAAAAAGTACACAGTCAACACAGTGATTTGGAGCTAAAATCTGGGATCCAACTAAACAAAATCATACAAAAAACACAAAATTAGAACTGCAAAAAACAAAAATTAATCAAACCAAAACAACCAGTTGAATCCCAGATTTCAGGAACCAAAGTGCTAGTGCTGTGCAAATATAAAAAGGTGCTGTAGTATTTATTTATTTTTTTTTAGATGTAAAGTGCTAGATGTGTGGTCTTGAAGTGCTTACAGTGAATTTAGGTGTTCTAAAGTGCAAGGTGCTGCTACGTTGGCACTGTCCTCTATTGCACCGACTACCCCAGCCGATACATATATACACACACTATAGCAACTACACTAACTCTACACATAAAGGAATTTATGGGCGAACTTTGAGATCAGACTTTGTGAGAGAATTCATGAGGATTTAAGAATCGAGAGAATATGAGAGCAGAAAAACACAGCAGCAGCATAATCTGCCACATAAAAATACACTGATTACCACACAAACGCCATCAAATATACACCACCCCAAAGACACACCACCAAGAGACTCTACCTGGATTCTAGAAGGAGAGTACCCTACATGGGGCCTGGAGCGCATTCGGAGCGGCCGCCATCTCCACCACCTGCTCCAGATAACACCTTTAAATGTAGTAACCAGAAACATTGAGAGAAACAACTCCCTGTACTTCTTCTAATCTAATCTTCTTGGTTAGATTAGAAGAGTGTGGGTGGGACTAAATACATTTTCTTCTTCCCACTCCTTTTTGGGCAAATTTTTAGTTGTGATTATTTTCATTTCAGTTATGATTTCACTGATGTTATAGGTTCCATTATATAAGAATGTAAGTCTTTACTTGCCCAAAATAAATACATAAAGTAAAAAAACAAAACAAAACGTATGTGCGCCACCAAAAGCCCCAACTGCCACCCTACGGCGTGCGCACCCTTTTCTAATCGCTACTCAGTGACGCCGGGAGCCACAGGCAGATGCATTCATGGACGCACTACGATATGAAAATATAGTCAGCTAGTCACCCAGTTACTTACGTTTGAAAAGCGAGTAGTCTTGGCCAGCCAGAAAACAAAATCATCTTATCGCCCACAGTGGCCCAGCAGCAGGTAAGGTTGGGACTAAATCAGAGGATCTTTTCTCTTTGAGATCAGACTAATCCAGTGGTGTCCAGACGCATCCCTCAGAGCAAGGTTTGTTGACCCTCAGGCCTGTTGCTGACAAAATGATCATCAGAACATTGTTACAACAAATTACACTATGTTTGTTGTGTCTTAATGTCCTTTGAATATGTTTAGATGTGCAGCTCAGTGAAAAATCTTTGGACACCCCTGATCCTTGTTTTACAGAAATACACTTGGTGCTTGTGGTTAGACTACTGCTCAGATTGAGACTGCAGGTGAATTTACCTGAATTTACCTTTACCTAATTTACTTACCTTTGTAATGTGTAGTTCATATGTGTGAATGTGAAATATAAGATTTCAACACAGTACAACACAGGAGAGCAGCAGAACATTGGCAGATCGGAGAACCAGAGGACATCGGCAACTGCTGTAATGGTTAAGTTTGCAGTTTTGTAACTCCAAAGCGTATCGCCTAACCATAATAATGACACTCTTTTGTGCACATTCCTCTTCATGGTCGGCTGTTAAAACACTCCAAATTACACGGTGCCCCCTCCCCCTCCTTGTCTTCCCCCATCTAATACCACCTGCACAGGCTCAAGCAGGTGTTTCCCATGATGCCACAGGCTCTCTAATATGTGACATTATGAAAAAGAAATATGTGTGCTTTTATGAAGCCCTGACAGACCTGTTATTTTCTTATGATTACAGGTTGACAGCAGTGAGGATGCAGTAAATAAAGAGAAAAGACCTTCATAAAACAAGGGTTAAACATTTGTGTATTTAAGCATTTACTGCTCTTACAAATAAATCTGCTAAACATAAAAATATAAGTGGATTTTTGTTAGGCTATTAGTCATTTTATTGTCACTACTGTCATAAACATTTAGTGCTCTTCTCATATTTCATCAACCATAAATAAATAAGTGTGTTTATTTCTGGGTTGATATAAAGAGAAGAGAGCTTTAAAGATAGTTTGTTTTGTTCTTAAAAAATAATAAAGCATTCAATTTATAAAAGAAAGTCACAGATTATTTACATAACATTATTTATCCTCTCTTCACATGACAGCTGGCCTCAGGCAGACTGACGGAAGCAAGGCTGCAAGTCTGCTCCTTCAACCCCTCCAACCAATCAATCAATCACACAAACACACACACGCACACACACACACAGGCAAAGTGGATGAAGTGTCTTGTTCAAGGACACAACAGCAGTAGTCATCAGAGCCACTGTGACCCCACTGTGACACCTGGTATTCCTTGTGGTCTCCCATCCAAGATCTAACAAGGCCCAACTCTGCTTAGCTCCCAGGATCAGAGAAGACTGGGCGTTCTTTAGGTGGTATGATCAGGTGCATAACTTAGGCTACGCTCAGACTGCAGGGCTTAATGCTCATTTCTGACTTTTTTGTAAAATCTGATTTCGATTCTGATTTTTGTGAGGTCGTTCACATTTCTGCCCCAAAAGTGTCCCACATGTGCACTGGAGGACACGACGACGTCACACTCAGTGAGCATGTTCAGTGTTTACAGAAGTCTTCTAAACACTGGGCTTGTCTCCCAAAATATGGTCCAGTTCTTTGTAAAATGGACAGGTTACATGTACACGGCTGCTTCATTTGTTGGAGTCTTTAGCCTCCTTGTGTTTGGTTCGCAGGCATTGGTTGGTTCACTGACACTGGAGCCAGGATCACCTGTAGCCGCGCTTGGCCATTTCTTTGACAATCATTTTAAAAAATGCCTGGTTCCAGTAAAACCGCTCCAATTTGGCCTGAATACAGCAATCCCCCTAAATGTTCATTAACTCTCTAACCTCGCTTTCCCTCCATTGACTAGACTCCAATCCTGACGTGTGGGTGGGATGAATGTGATCTGGCCTTTCAGACTCAAGTCGAATGTCAAAAGATCAGATATGTCTCGGTTTTAGGAGCACATATCCAAGTTGCCTAGGTCGCGTTTGAAAAAATCAGATCTGTGTTGTTCAGACTGTTATTAAAAGATCAGATACAGGTCACATAGGGGCGTAAAAATTGGATTTGGGTCACTTTAGGCTGCAGTCTGACCATAGCCTTTAAGGCCCTGCACTTGACACATTCATCTGACAAGGCAATTTGGATCAACCCAGTAACATGTCTTTCCGGCTTCTGTCTGCGCAGATGAGTCTGGGTCCATGTGTGTGTTGTTTTAGTTTTTTTTCTGCTCAGAACGTTTCTCTACTGTCAACAGCGTGTACAGTATAGTCCTCACCGTGTATTTAGCCACAAGTGAAAGAGAAGACCAGTGGTACAGCACCAGGAAAGAACATGCACATTCACTCTATCTACTTGAAGTTTGTTGTCATGGAAATATGTTTAGTGGTCAGCTGGTTATCTCTCATGTGACTTATGGTGCAGTGTTTGAGGTGAATGAATGTGAATGGGACCAACCCAAAAGTAAAGTAAATCAAATTAAACCTAGTGTGTACTGCACTGTGCACAGAACGCAGTAATGTGAGAAAATGAACTGAGAAACAGAGCAAATTTCTGCCGAATCAACAATCGAAGCACAAAACTCTTTTTAATTTTCTTTTATGATATATTTTATTCATCTCATGTAAAAACTAGTTAAACATGTTCTTATGAATGATTCGAGAATGTTCTAAAGGAGATGATTTCCGCATTTGAGAAACATGTGATACAAATTAGCAGCTTGGGTTGGGCCGTCCCAAGTTAGGCCGGAAGTTTGTCATGCTCTGTGGCCCGATTCCAGACCTAGACTAAAGGAGCTGGCCGGTCAGACAAATGGATTTTAGGTGGTCTATTGGAATGGTCCCACTGATTTGGTCTGGAGAGGTCAAAAGGTGGCGCTCGTGCAGACTTCCTACCCTGTGATCATGTCGGCTCAGGGTGATTAAAGGACGACTGGGCACAGAGGAGAAACGCGGCAGGCAGGACAATAATAACTTCTGCACAGAAAGACTGGGCTGTGGTGAGCTCTGCCCTTTTGGATGAAGCTTGGACCACAAAGAAATCTGTTTGCATTCTACTGCACTTCAAAATGAGTTAACTATAAATCCTATAGGGGTGTTTTTTGTTTGGGGTTTTTTTGTGTGTAAAATGAAAAAGTGTTTAGTTGGGGGGTTGTTGGAGTTTAGCCAGGCTGGCGCCACCTAGTACCTCTGCTCAACTTCATTTCTCTCCTGCGACTAGGTCAGGAATCAAAATACACTAGACGGTTTGCAAAAACCCCAGAAGTGCGAGTCCAGGCACCATACATTCTGTGTTGGCAACGATTCCCGAGATCGAGGATTTAAAGCTGGAATAAAGAGAATGTTTGGTGAATTTTATCAATTTATTGCCCTTCCTCCTACGGAATTTGGGAAAAGCTTAATATACCAGTTAGCCCTGTTAGCGGCGCATTACATACGTCACGACCAAGTAACAGTGATTGGTTAAATTAAAAAATCGAGCGAATAAATCCTAATGCTGCGAGGTCAAACCGTTTCCACGAAGTAAAACCGGCTGATGAATCAGGCTAGTTGGACTTTGGCTGTGTTTTCGTGTCTTACTGAAGTGTCTGTTTTTTTTTCACATACACATACACTTATAGTGTGTTTCCATGCTTTTTGGAGACAATACATATACTCATATTCATTTACTCTAGACGGATCAGAACCTTAACTATAGTTATTAGTTGCCTAACCTATTTTAACCTGTTTCTGAACTTTAAAGTCCTGTTGGGGATCTAATAATAAAGGATTTACAGAGTCTTGTTCTTTTAAATTAAACAGGTTCCCATGATGTGAGTGTGAGCACAGACTTATTCCCCACAATCTGATAAATGTGATAAATACCCCACATGAAAACTTTAACCTCGCCACTGTCGAAACAATGTCTATCTCCCTCGTTCCACTACAGGGGGCAGTTTGGTCTTTTTTTTAATTCAAAGTTAATGCGGCAACAGGACCTGCCCTGAAAAAGACTCTAGTTGAAACACATTTTTATAATAAAATCATTATAGCAAAGACCAAAAATGCCTTAAATATATCTATCTCTATATCACTTCTTGATAAACTGCAACTGCCCTCTGTTTTGAAGAGCACCTGGTAAACCACTTAACTTTCAAGATACAGTGAGGTCTCCTTTAGCCTCCTTTCTTCTTCTTCTCTGTTCTAAATCTCACAAATGCCAAAGTAAATGTCAAGTACTTTCCTTTTACATGAGCAGCTAAAACATATTTAACAAACTTCATAGAAAATGTATTTTGCCAAAATCTTTACTTTTTCCCTCAGAGTGAGAGCAGTAATGGTCAAGTCAGAAGCAGAGGAACAGAGCAGGAGGCTGGGAATAGCAGTGTATAATCTACTGTATCCAGCGTGGAGTCCTGGCCACTCACACGCCTATAAATACACATTAAATTAGAGACTTGCATGGAGTGTGTATGTGTTCTCAGCCTAATGGTCCGCACACTGAGGCTCTCTCACAAACTAGATCATATGTGACAATGGCCAATAGGCACTAACTTCTAGATGTCAATATTCAGCAACATCTTCAAAGTGATTAAGGTCACATATAGAGTGTATGGTGTGTGGAGCAACTCCAGGCAACAGTCTCAACTACCTGCTTATGGACAGAAGAACTGTGCCGTGGAAGTCAACCGCCCAATGTGGGTAGAAGAGCTGTCATGAACAGGGTGCTTGTCCTGGTGCAGCCAACCATTGTCAACAGAACTAAAGGAGTAAAGAACGAGAAGACAAATTTGGCATAAAGTCATAGAGATCACAGCATCACAAAGCAACAACTGGAGAGAGAGAGACAGAGAGCTAGATAGATAGATAGAGAGAGAGAGAGAGAGAGACAGAGAGAGATACATGTAAACAATTCACACCACATCTTCTGTTTTGAGTTTCTGTGATGTATAAATATATGTTGCTATTATTTATGCAAATCTGTAACAATACAACCACACATTTGTTAAAAGACCTCAGAGACTTTAATGTGGAAGCTCAGATTTATCCATCCGTTTACTTCCATCTTATCCAGGGCTGGGTCGCAGAGGCAGCAGTCTGAGCAGGGAGGCCCAGACTTTCCTGTCCACACACACTTCCTCCTACTCTTCCGGGGGAATCCCGTGGCGTTCCCAGGCCAGTAGAGAGACATAGTCCCTCCAGTGTGTCCTGTGTCTTCCCAAAGGCCTCCTCTTGCTGGGACGTGCCCCTGGCAGACATCCTGGAGGCATCTGGAACAGATGCTTGAGCCACATCAACTGGCTCCTCTCCACGTCAATGAGCAGCGGCTCTACTTTGAGCTCCTCCTGCATGACTGAGATCCTCACCGTATCTCTGAGGAAGTCCACAGCCACTCTACAGTGGTAGATTAAAAAAACAAAAACAACATAAAATAAAATAAACCATAAAAAATAGGTGGTAACATTGTCCAGTTCTTTTGTCTGAAGTAGTAAGCATTCACTTTATTGCCCCATGTCCAGGGCAGTTTCAACCTATCCTTCAGTGCTGCTGGGGGGTTGCAGTGTTTAGTCACAGTACAGTGCCCAGGGACCCATCCCTAGATCTTGAGTTAGTTTGATCTTGGCAGCCTTAGCTGGAGGATTGTAATTATTGTGCATGTTTTAGGTTGATGGGGTAACCTAAGTTGGCCGGAGGAAACCCACCGACCTTTGCTGTGAGATGAGAGTTGTAGAAGATTGTACGATTCCCTTTCAGTATAAAATATCAGAAGAATTACTTAATTGTGTTTAGAGAGAAATGTAAAAACATTTATGTCAATCAACAAGGTATGTTCTTGCATTTAGCATACTGGGCCGGTGCAGGTGTGATGCAGTGTGTCAAAGTCCTGGACCTTTTCATTTAGCTGCTCAAAGGAGGAGAGAGAAGGCACCATGAGTGCTCAAACAGCCAGTTAGCATGCTGCTATTAACATTACTAGCACTGGTGCACCACCATTACAGGAAGCTGAACACTGTAACCTGCTACAAAACAGCTGTTGGTAAGGTGCTTTTACTTCCAAGCTGCATTTTGCTCTACACTAGCCTATATTTCTTTTCCATTTAAGTAGTCATATATTATATTATGTCATCGATATATATATTTTAGAAAGGCCTTAGATCTTTGCTTCTCACAATATATTCTGCACAGCCACCAAATAGGTTTATGTCCATCCATCCATCCATTTTCGTCCACTTATCTGGGCCGGGTCACGGGGACAGCAGCCTAGGCAGGGACTCCCAGACTTCCTTCACCCCAGACACGTCCTCCAGCTCCTCCGGGGGGACCCCGAGGCGTTCCCAGGCCAGCCGAGAGACATAGTCCCTCCAGCGTGTCCTGGGTCTTCCCCGGGGCCTCCTCCCGGTGGGACATGCCCGGAACACCTCCCGAGGGAGGCACCCAGGAGGCGATGCCCGAGCCACCTCAACTGGCTCCTCTCGACGTGGAGGAGCAGCGGCTCTACTCCGAGCTCCTCCCGCGTAACTGAGCTCCTCACCATATCTCTAAGGGAGCGCCCAGCCACCCTGCGGAGGAAACTCATTTCGAGCAAGAGATTTCGAGAGATTCTGCCAAACCGTCCGGCGCCTCAGGAGGGGGAAGCAGTTCTTCACCAGCACTGTTTACAGTGCGGGGGAAGAGCTGTTGACCTCGACTGGGGACGTTGTCCGGCGGTGGAAGGAATACTTTGAGGATCTCCTCAATCCCACTGTCACGTCTTCCGAGCAGGAAGCCGAGGCTGGGGACTCAGAGGTGGACTCATCCATCACCCTGGCTGAAGTCACTGAGGTGGTTGGCAAGCTACTTGGTGGCAAAGCTCCGGGGTTGGATGAGATCCGTCCTGAGTACCTTAAGTCTCTGGATGTCTCTTCAACATCGCGTGGCGGTCGGGGACAGTACCTCTGGACTGGCAAACCGGGGTGGTGGTCCCTCTGTATAAGAAGGGGGACCGGAGAGTGTGTTCCAACTACAGGGGAATCACACTCCTCAGCCTCCCCGGCAAGGTCTATGCCAGGGTACTGGAGAGGAGAATCCAACCGATAGTTGAACCTCGGATCCAAACCTATATGTTAGCTTAGTAATAAATAAAACATGAAGCCCTGAACATGCACTGACATGTATTTTCAGACCATGAACAATGGGAAAGACTCATAGATAGACCAAGTTCTACTGCTACAGCTGATTGACAAATGAAGGGTGCCATGTCCTCTCACTGAGCATGTGCTCCGGAGAGCTGCTGCTTCTGCTGCTGCTGCTGGCGGCGACGACAGGTCTCACATGGCACAAGATCAAGGAGAACTGAGAGAATGCTGGGATACCTGTTGTGTTTACGACTCTGTTGGAAACCAGATCCTTAAAATGGAGAGCTTCTGTGAGTTTGTGTGAAGTCAGCAAAAAGATCCCAGTGCCATGTTAACAGGTAAGCTACAGGCTCCAAGTTGCACTAACGACTCTGCTCACATCCTTTTTCCATACTGCTCTTAAAACCAACTCGATTTAGATGTCACCCTCATGGTTTTGATTGTGTCTAAGTTACCCTTCAATCACAAGAATCTAACAAAGCTGACTGGTTAATGTCACATGGAAATAATGTATAACTTAATGAATGGAGCATATATTCCTCATATAACTGGTTATTGTTGGGAATATTTCAATGCAGATGTTTAGGTCTACAAGGGATTTCAGCAAATCCATTTATCATCTGTTGACAGAGTTACACTGGGAACATGTGAACCAGTCACCAAAAACGCACATACTCTCCACTGGTTTATATTCCAAAAGTGAATGATGTGAGATCAGCAGCTACCTGCCACGCTGGCTCCCAAACTTCTGCAGGCCTTTATAGAGTGGTTTTAACACAGCCCCCTCCCAGTGCTTTCCAGTATGACTTCGGCAGGGGGCCAGGGTCACCTCTTCCTCCTTTTTTCTTTTCTTTTAATCTTGCTCATTCTACCCCTCTCAGCAAATTTTAAACTGTGCTTCTTTCCATATTAGCAGCTTTGTGCTCCAATTAACAACCGCCCCACACACCTCTTAAGCCACTGCTGTTTTCTGTTAGCACTTAGCCACGTTAGCAGGGGGCTGCTGCTTCATTTACTGATGAACAAGGGGAACTGAACAGTTCGAGCCTGCAACTTTTTGAAGTTTTATGGCAATCTTTTAAAAGTGCATTCTACATCTCAGAACTTTCTGATCATATTTCTTAATAAAATCACAATTTGATGCTTCAGAGTTACTCATATTCATATGAGCTATATTTTGTGTACTGTTCCACAAAGTGAATCTGAGAGGTTATAATGGTGAGATGGTAATGTTCTGGGAATAGTTTAGCCCTAACCCTAATCCTCAAACTCATGAAACCTGTGCTCCAGTAACTAAGATTTACAAATGAAAGCCTGGTGTAGTATTATGTGACCAAAGTTGCCTAATAAAGATAATAGGCAATAACAAGATTTAAATCACAGTATTATATTTATTACAAAATCTCTCATAGACCATTTACTCACATGACTCTGTCAAATGAGTCAAGTAATGTTTATGTGCCGTTAAGTTAACATATCTATTTCTTCAGATAGGCCAAGGTTCGAGGAAGCTTGAGTCTTGTAGGCACATGTGGGTGGAGTTTAAAAATGGGCGGGATTTTAAATAAAACTCAGGAGCAGCAAGTACTAGTACACATGTGCCTCAGAGGTGGGCTCTTCCACTGTGCATGACAGTGAACTCCATCCTCCTTCAGTGACCTGCCAAACAGACCTCTGGCTGAAACTTTTGACAAAAGGGTCATGTGCGTTAAAATATTAGATGATGAGTAGAGAAGATGGATTTGTAGATTTGTGAGAAAAATAATGACATCTGATGTTCTCTTTTGCTTTCAACTGTTCCTTTTATAAATATTTGTCTTCCTCTGATTAACTCCATTCTTTTATAGTCCTTTTCCATCAGACTGGTGCCGGGCGGATTGAGCCAAGTTGGGAGTGTTTATACCAATGCGACTCAAACTTCTGCGTTTGAGAGGTGAGGGGTGTGGAGTAGCTCATACAAGGTACTACTCCAAAAAGATCAGGCTGATATTTGCACTTTCTTGTTTATTAGCTGTAGGCCTTAAATCTCAAGCAGTAGCTGATATTTATATTGGCCCAACCAGTAGCCTAAATATGCATAAAGCTTTGTTTGAACTCTTTAGTCCATAGAGGGCAGTGCAAAAAATGTGACTACACTGCTCTCTACACAGTTTATAGTAATTGAAGGTCATGGATGTTTATACTGAAGTGTTTACAAGTATAACCTGGCTCATGCCAGATGGATATCTAGAACATACAGCATTTGTGTGAGTTTTACATCACTCTACAAAGCTTTTGCTGAAAGTGGATGAGAAAAGGTGAAACATCATGACATATATATGACTCTGATTAAGATAAGCAAATTTTATTAAATCCAATTGAAAGAAAAACACATATGCACAAAGCAATTACCCTCTTCATGTTTTTTAAAAACAACATAGTTTGTATTTCTGCTAAAATAGGCTAAAGTAGGTCCATCCACGTCGCCATGTTTGTTTTGGTTGGTTTGGGCGCTTCACTTTTGGCTTCCAATCAAACCACACTTCTGCTCTATGATTGGTCTGAACCACTGGTTAACTAGACCATCGCAACAGTGGGAGCTGGTCCACATGGATTCTCAGGAGTTTATGAAGTCACAAATATCATGAGGGTTCATCTTGCTGGCCAGGTTAGCACCTGTATTCAGTTTAGTTATTTTGACTGTCAATGAATTTATATCTGCCATTGCATTTCAACTTCAGAGCTTCTACACAGCCATATCTGTGTACTGTTGGCTTTAGTTTCGCAGCTGTTGAGCAGTCTAGCCATGTCTCCCTCTGGTGGTCATTTTGACATACAGCAAAAACCAGAACTTCCATTCATACAGGCAGACCCTGGCGTGGTACTGACAGTGCAGTGACCTTCTGTACTGGGATGGAGCTCTGTTTGAACTGGGACAATGTTCATCACCTATGGAACAAGGCACAAATAACAGATGAACCTTATAGTTAACACCAGAGATCCAGAGATGGGGCAGATTCGGGGTGCTAGAGGGTGATGGGTTGGAAAAGGAGGGAGGGCCATGGGATACCATGGGAGAGGATAGTGGGCGGGGCATTAAAGGGGTGGAGCTAAGGTCAAGGCAGGCCTTCTGCAAATGGAAACAAATGATGCACGATTTCCCACACGTCTGTTTCACCCATATTCTCATTCTCATTTTTTCTCATTATTTCTTCTGGAATTATTTTAACTTGTTTTGAAGCTCTGAAATTATGGTTTATTCTAGTTTATGGACAACTTGTGACACCATAACCTTATGCTGCTTTTCTTAGTGAACTTTAGCACTATAACCTGGCAGTTACAGAACTCTCTTTCAGGTTTTCCACTTGAGACTGGTGTTCGGGTCTGACACAATAAAGCTAAGGGCCTTATTGTATCAGACCATTGCCATTAAAATGGTGGATACTTTACTAGTATATACAGCTTTATAATAAGCACCACCTCTGGACCCATACCAAACAGGGATGAACTCTGGAAATGGCAGGACTAAATATGCAGTAGTACTGAAATATGTCCAGTTTAAAAACTGGTTATATTCATAATGTTGAGATTGTTCAAGTTTTTTGCTCTTTCAAACATTGCTTATGTAATGTGGTTTCAGTATAAAGGACACAATTCAATACTTTTAAAAATAAAATATTTTAGTTTGTACGGACCAGAGAATAATTTTTAAACACTTTGTAATTGTACACGTTGGCTAGATTAGAAATTGCTCCTCCCAGCGTTTGCTTACAAAAAGAAAAAAAAAGCTGTGTACTTCCAACAACTTTGCTCACAGTTGAGGCTGAGGGGGCGTGGCCTAATACCCTGTCGAGATTGGGTCATCCTCTGACTAATGATGTGGACAACATAAGCGAGCGCCAGTGCACCAGATGTGAGGAGGGGGAGTGACTTTGGCAGGAGGGCTGGACCCAAAATAAAGAAGGTTTCATCTGATAGGCTGATTTTCTTTTGGAGTCGTTGCCACGCAAATGAAAATCACATCATTTTACCTTTATGGTTTCTTCTCCTTTGTCCATACAAGTCTTTCTCGCACATGTACTTGCTTCTCTTACATTTACCAGCAGGTCACAGTTAAAAGTAGCTATTCCTTTTTTTCTATAGTAAATACTTGTGGTGTAACAAAGCAACCTGGATTTAGATGATATTGTGTGAACATATTAATGTCAAGTGAGTCAGTGAAAGTGAATTTCATCAGACTTTGGAGATCATAATAACCAGAGTCAGAGCATGGTTTGGGATGAGGAGAGTGCCTACCAAACCAGTAAGACTTCCACGAACCTATGAGAAGGTCATGTACGCCACTCCATAAATGAGTAAAGTCATTTTTAATCAAATTTGAATTAATTTGTTTTTATGACATTAAAATCGGGTTGGTGCTTTTTCCTGCAATATATAATAAATCTGAAATGTCTGTCATTTTCTCACAAAGAGCTCATGGGTGCAAAACTTCCAATAATATTCCTTACTCAGGTTTATAAAATAGTTAAAATAGTTATAAAATAGTAGTAGTCACTACCTCCTTGTTTCAACTTTATTTTTTCTTTTATGACTTTTGAGCTTTCCCTTTGCAAATGATGCTCAGATGAATATGTCATTGCCCTGTGTTATAGTGGGGAAAGGAGGATCTTGAAATGTTTATTAAGAGCACAGCTATTAGCAACATAACCCCAACAAATATGTTTTTCAAAAAATGTAAATACATGTTCATCTACTGATAAGAAGACAGACTCACCATTTGTAGTTTTAGAGCAAACTACACTATCAGGCAAAAGTTTGAACACAGTTTGAACATTTACATTGCAGATTCTCTCTAAAGGCATCAAAACTATGAATGAACACATATGGAATGTAGTAAACAAAAAAAAAAAGTTCACTAATGAACCCTGCCAAGGCACACCAGTGAAGTGAAAACCATTTCAGGTGACTTTATCATGAAGCTCACTGAGAGAGGGCCAAGGGTTTGCATTTCATTTCATAGTTATTTCAGTATGGACTTACAAATTTAAAAAAAAGTATACATAAAGAAAAAACACTTTTTCTGTTCCGATACTGATGTTGATACATTGGAATTAAGTTTTATATATATCAATCGTTACTAGTGCAGAGGCTGACAATAGTCATTTAATATTTCCTTTTTTATGGTAAAAAAAAAAAAATACCCAAATGTGGTTTGTAACTATCATTAGTAACTACAGAACAATGTTGAAAATGTACAAGTTTAATATTATATTGGCCAGTAAATCATCCTATTACACCAATTTATATAGACTGAATCAATATCTTGGGACCAATATCTGATCCATCAAAATGTTCAGTATCGGCACCGACATCTGATACCAGTAGTGTATTGGTGCATCCCTAATATAAACATGACTATACCAGGTCTCATCTTTATTGATATCCAGTAGGTCTTCTTGTGTGGATCCTCCTCCTGCTTCTCCGCCTCTTTCCTCTGCAGCCTGTCTGTGCCTGCCTCCAGCATACCTCAAGTTCCAGCCCACTTCTAATGGCTTTTCCCTCTGTGTCCTCAGCCTCCTCTCTCACTTTCTAACCAGTATTTTTAGTTACTACTTTTTCCTCAATCTGTAAAACTTTCTCTCAGACGTAGTTCTTGCTATGACCTTTAATATAAAAAGTGCACAGGCCTGCACAAATTATCTATATCTATATCTATATCTTATATCATTGCCTACTGAGTCACACAGTTTCATCTTCACATAGCACATGGAAATGATTTCAAAACATGCACCCTCTAGTGGACTTTAACAGCAAGTCTTTTATTGAGCAAAACATACTCAAGTTGGATATCCTTCTGTCTGTTAAATTACTAAGGAGTGAATTATGGGTGGTCATAAACTAACAATTAATATCACGTCATGAAGTCTTAGTGTCTTAGTTAATGGCAGTTGAAATCTTTCATGAAAAGGAGCCTTCCAAAGCTAAAAAAAAAAGTGCGCATGTTCCATGATGGAAGCTCGCTGATGCCTTCTGGTGGAGAATTGAAGACAAAACACTAAATCAGCATGAAAACAATACAGAAGGAGATATATTTACTTTGTTGACATGTTTTCGGATTGCTAGATGATAGAGCACACAAAATGAAAGTTTCTAGATTACTATATCAGCTGTCCAGGACAATGTCTAAACCTGTAATGCTGTGTACTTCCTGAGGGGACAGAGGAGTTCATTCTCCTACAGCTCCTCTCAAACAGTGAAAGACACAGGATTACACTCATACACTCATGCCATGCTCCATACAGCTGTACAACTCACTCTTATGTAACAGATAACCCTATGTCCTGTCAATCATTATTTCATCTTCACGCTATTTTTCTCCTCATGTAGATATATTTGTATTACTACTTTTCTACATTTCTATATTTTATTTTTACTTGTACATATACTTTTACATAATTATGCCTTATTTTAAATTATTATTCAATTATTATTATTATTAGTAGTAGTAGTAATAGTAGTAGTAGTAGTAGTTGTAGTAGTAGTAGTGCCATTCATATTTTTTACTCTTTGTCATTATAATATATTGTGATGTGTGAGCTACTGTGTCCAAGTAATTTCTCTAGTGGATCAATAAAGATGTCTAAGTTTAAGGGGAGGGGGAAAAAGGTGTAAATAAGTTATTTCATTTATTTTGCAGGATTATATTGACAATTTTTCCCCTTCAACATCAAGAGTCATTAACTGAAATGTGAGGTCACTATAAGATCGACAAAGAAAAGATTGAATGGTTTAAAATTTAGAATGATCTGAACTCATACTATACCATCTCATGTCCACTTAATACCACCAATAGTAAGGAATATTTTGTGATTCCTGTGCATTGTTTTCAGTCTTCATATTCGTCCAGCTTTAAGCATTGACACACCTCATTGAATTTACATACATTCAAGCGTCACAGGCAAATGACTTCTTATAATATTGTGTTTTCTGTTTTTATGTCTTTCTTAGGGTTTGGGGTTTGCTGGTTCCATCCTTTGAAAAAACAGTGGATTGAAAGTCTAGCAGACTCCAACTCTATTTTCTACATTTTAACAGAAACAATATGTTGCTTATATTCCTAAACATTTAGCGTGACATTTATAAATAAAAAAAACAAAAACAATTTAAATAAGAACATTAAAGCTGCTTTGAATGAAAGCAATCTAGATGTAGAAATTATGGTTTGTCAGTCCACAGGCAAATTTATTTGTAGAGCACTATTCAAATGAAGACATCTGAGACACAGTTACCCATTTCAACTGGAGACTGTGCAAAGGCTTACAAGTTACTTTTGTCATATACTAGAAAAACAGCACATCTGAAAGTGAAGGCAAATCAGAAATATTTGATTTGATGGCATAATCTAAAAAAAAGCATTTTCCATTACTACTACAATTCAAGTTGTTGTAGAAGAAATTAAAGAAGTGCATTGTTTTTACAAAACTCAAGAGTTATATGACTCTAGACTGCTGAAGATTTCCGGTAGCAGAAGAATTTCCTTTGTTCCTCACAGTTAGCGATATTGTAAAGTTGGTTGGTCATCTTGTCCACCACACCACAGCGCTTACTCTCTGGACAAGTGGTTATATCATTATACTGGACTTTCTCTCCACCGACCCACACCCAGCGATCTCCCAGGAACCTCAGTCCAGTCCACACCTGCACGTCACATAAACCACATACATGAACTGCACAACACTGTACTGCTGCAGAGGGTCTTACCTGGTTTGTAATCTGGCTCTTCACAAAGTCATGGTCCTCCAAAGTGAGGACAGTGGCCAGGTCATATCTGCGGTTTCCAGAGCTCAGAGACCTGCAGTGGACCAAAGCCTCCTCCCATGTCTTCATTTGTCTCTCCAAAAACAGTGAGTCATCAAGACAGTAGAACTCATGAATTTCATTGCATTTATCTGTCCTCCAGCGACCTCCATCACGGCTGGATTTGTAAATGCAGTTTTCCTCATAGTTAGGATCTACAAATGCAAGACAATTTTAGGTACTATTTCCATGTCATATCCATGTATTGTAAAGAGTGAGGTTTTGAACCATGGCATGTGTGGTGAGCTGGCTACAGTGACTACTGAGGTGATTTCATTCCTGGTGTTAAGCTGCAAAGTACAAAGTGAAAAATCACATGCTATTTGATCAAGTTGTACATGATTATGTGCATATTATGTGCATATTGGAAAATGCATATATTATTTCTGTCTTAAATCTGGTATTTATGAGCCGGTTCAGCTGGCTCAAAAATATACCTGGAGTTGGATTTAACTTCATTCATTGAATGAGCCTCAACAAATACAGTTTGAATTTTCCCAGGATTGTTGTGTCATAGGTGCTTACATTAAGGGAATTATATAAGATATTAAGATTGTCATTCATCATAAAGTTGACTTATCTGTGTCCCCTGATATGAGGTAAACAAGTTCAAATCAAATATAGCTTTTACTGATAACAAATCAAGTGCTGATTTATTCTTAATTATTAAAAACATTGGACATGTCCAGTTTTTGTTCTCAAGATGATTATGCAATCAGAAAGCAGAAGAGCCTCACATCAGTCTCTCATTTGGGTTGCCAGTTTTAATGCTGAAATCCAGCTTGTTTAAATCTAAAATGACCCTGTTCTGAAACCTCAAATGTAGCACCTGCCTCCAGACAATCATTAGTCAGAAACGTGTGTGTTCTTTGTCTGTAGGTTTAAACACTGGCAACCCAAGTTCAGTTGTGGTACTTTTTTAAAAACAGTAAATTATGTGAGAAAGTGAGAAAGTGAGAAAATAAGCCTCTTATTCTTACTGCAGTTGTCATAGGTAAATGAGAGTGGGCAAAAGAACTGCACTGTCTCTGCTTTGTATGCAACACATAGACCTACATAATATGGTGAGTTAAGGAACAGCAGTAGGTATAAAAGCATAAAGTCAATTTGTGTTGTATCCTTTTCTCCAATCATTTTAGTAATACAATCAAAACAAACTTCAATTTCCACATTTTTAATCATTGGCTTTACATTGTGCTCATGGTAGATACAGTATATGCCTACAGTCTGTGGTATTCAGAGCCAAATCTAAAGACGTGCTGATGGGCATGCACAGGAAACGTGCTGTTAAACATGGACTAAACTTTATCCTATAGTGCTGCTGACAGACAGAGTCTGGAGGTCATTGTAGTGGAGTTGAATCTGAAGCATTAATGAAACTACTGCACATCGCATCGAGTTTGCGCAGTGTACTGTTTTGTGTCCTGATTTTGTATATTTATAGAAAATTGTTGTGCAGGAGCATAGGTGATATTGGCTTGCAGGTTGTGCATTGGACAGAATCTTGGCCCATCATTTCAACAAGTAACACACAAACTGATCTGTGCACAGCGTTTGGACTGAGAGGCGTCTGCTGCATTGGGCACCTCGTAAAGTATCCAAAGGATACTTACCTGTTTTCCATTCATTGTTAAATGTGTTAGGCTCGTCTCCTCTGGACCATTTCCAGGCAGAACTTGAATTGTCACGGTACATCCCGAGCCAAGTATCTTCATAGAGTTGGTCATTGTCTCCAGTCGTCCTGACAGTGACCAGATCAATGTAGTGCTGTCTGCAGTAGACCTGAGCATCACTCCAGGTCAAAGCCTGTGTAACATATATGATTTTTTGTTGTCCTATGACTCCCATCACCCAGAGCAGAGAGAGGAAGAGAAGCACAGTTCTTTCCATGGTAAAGAGCTGTTCCTGTACACATATGCAAAACCACAGATGAAGTGAATTATTAAGTTGCCAAATAGTGAATCTAACAGCACAGATAATACAGTGGGTGATATTTTTATCATAATTTTACCACATGAGTACAAAAAACAAATGTTCAAAAATAACAATAAATGATACATGATGGAATCAATTTAATTTCACCTCATAATTCCATCCTCTCTCATTATTAAGCGTCAGTTATCATTACATTTTTTAAATATTTTGTCCAAAATGTTTGTGTTGTTTTCAGTTACCTTGGAATTGAAGCTCCTCAAAAAGTGCAGATATGTTCAGTGGACTCTTCATGTTATGCTCTTGACTATAAATGTCTCATTTCCATATGATTATTCGGACAGAGACTGCACCAATCAGAGCTGTGGTCTATGAGAGGAGGCTGGGGCAGCACTGCCCACTCTGGTAATTTGCTGTTTCACCTTCAACACAAATGTGATGTTAGATATGTACTGTTGGATTTATCTTCCCAGCTTAAGCAACCTGGACATGTCTCCCTCTGGTGGTCATTTTGATAAACAGCAGCTCAACAATCAGAACTTCAATTCACAGACTCAAACATGACACAAACCTTATAATTAATGCCAGTAAAAGAGGGGCACAGGTCAATATAATCCCATGCTTATGAAATCCTTTTAACTTGGTTTAAAGGTCTGAAATGATGTGTAGCAGAATGGCCTAAAGTACTGCTGAATTCTGTGGCTGAGGTGTGGAGGTGCCCCATAAAAGATGCCTCTTACCTCTGACGCCACGCACCATCAGGAGCTAGCTATCTACCGTCAATAAACTGAATAAGTCACAGACTGTCAGGTAAAGCCAGGTGAGTGCACAACTATTGAGTGCTCAGATTGTGTGGGCTGTTGGTGTTAGGCTGCATCTCGTTTCTCTTTCCTTGCCTCTTTCTCCTCAGTTCTTCTTGATTCTGCAAGAAATGGGTGAGAAAGTCCTGGCCACAGGAGGAAACATCTGGTTTAAATAATGTAACAATAAATAATCCATTTGCCTTGCACTAAATTATGCAAACTGGTGTATTTTTAAGAGTGTGAATGAATGACTGAGATGGTCCCAAATTCTCGTAATTTAAAGTGAAAGGATTTTGTACACATCCTGAACTAATGTTAAAAAAAAAAAAAAGCATCATATTTTCTATTTCTATATCTCTGGTCCATTCAATCACTTATCTGTGTTTGCCTGTGTGTGGAGTTAAGTATCCCACTCCATGGAATTGTCCAGGGTGGCATTGTTGAGCAAAATTGGGTATAATCTGTCAGCTGGATCAAGTGAAGGGCAGCCTCTGCAGCTCAGTGAGTGAATTCTGGAGGTGCTGAGCTTTCACATGAGGCCTTGAACTGTCCATATACTGAGAACGAGAAAAGCTTGTTATATGAAGTTTATAGTTCTGGCAACTCTGATTCAAGTGTGATTGTAGTGCAGTAAATTGCTATGAGGAATCCTGATGCTCATGATTCTTTCTGTTGGAGAATTAGAGACATAACCAACATCAGTGCACATCAATACACTGGTCAAAGCACACACAAAACTTTATTGATATCCAGTAGGTCTTCTCATGTGGATCCTCCCCCAGCCTCTCCGCCTCTTTCCTCTGCAGCCTGTCTGTACCTGCCCCCAGCATACCTCAGGTTCCAGCCCACTTCTAATGGCTTTTTCCTCTGCGTCCTCAGCCTCCTCTTTCACACTCTCTAACCAGTATTTTTAGTAACTACTCTTTCTTCAATCTGTAAAAATGTTCTCCCACATATAGTATATTGTAACTAATCAGTATGACCTTTCATGTAAAAAGTACACAAGCCTGCACAACCGTAACAATGCACGATGAGTAGAAGTATTGACAGAAGTCATATATGCTTATAGATTTAAGTTACATTCACTGTTCAACTCATACTTATATATTCATTATTGCCTATAGGCTCTAACCTCTCACAAACCAGGAAGACATTTGGAAATATGCAAAGTCAACTTCCGGTGTAGTTCCCGACACTGGGCTCGTCGACCCGTTGAAGTAAATGTCGTCAGCGGTAAAATAAAAACTGCATACTTATGTGCTGTTTGGAATCTTCTTGAATTTGGCGTCCTCATCTCCTCTAATTGCATGTACCCAGTGTGCTCAGAGTTGTGTGTCAGTGGGGAAATTATGAAAACTGATGTATGATTGTAATTGTTGATTACATAACGAAAGGCTACAGTGACATGGAGATGAAGAAAACTGGGACATTTTCTCATTTTTCCTAGATTTTGTCAGACTTACTATCGCAAACAGAGCTCAACGAAAGTTGTTGTCACCTGTTTCCACACGTTATCCTGGTTTGTAGTGTAAGCGTGAATAAAGTATATTGAGACACACAGTTGCATCTTCACATAGCACTGTCTAGTGCAGTGTTTTTCAACCTTTTTTGAGCCACGGCACGTTTTTTACATTGGAAAAATCTTGTGGCACACCACTAACCAAAATGTTACAAAATGACACTATACAGTATATTTAATTACAATATAATTTCTACATTAATTTCTACTTACTCAGTGTGAGACCTGCGCCTGTTTAGATGAACACAAAGCTGATATCCTGACAGGAATAGAAGAAAGACACACACGAAGCTCTTCATCAACAGCTCTCAGTCTCTCTCTGTTTTTAGTTTTTATAGCAGTTAAGTTTGAAAAGCTCTTCTGGGTCAGAATCTTGTCCAGGGCCCAGTTCGCAGTTTGCATTCGTCCGTTCTAAAAACTTCTCCATGACACCATGCACATGCGTTACTAATTCTTTTAAAGCAGGGGTGCTCACACTTTTTCAGCATACGAGCTACTTACAAAATGACCAAGTCATAAAGATCTACCTAATACAAAGCCAAGCAAACTGCACTGAAACACTCTGTGCCCCTTTTTTGGACCCTCACCCACAGTTTGAGAACCCCTTCTTTAAGAGAACTTCCTCTGGCACTTTACACAAAACTGTGAAAAAAGTGAAGGAAGGTTTTTAAATCTGTTTTTTAAAGTTCCAAACTGGAGTTTCATTCTTTTCTGGTTTTGTAGTGATATTTACCAGCCTCTGCACGTTTACCAAATCAAACGCACATCGTGACAAACACAGATGCATTTGTGCACTTTTGTTTGGCAAATTTCAGCCAAATGTGGCAGTAGGTCTGTTCTGTAGATCTGCTCTATGCTGTAGACCTGCTTTGTGCCAACACTGTAACACAACACAAATTTAGACTGGTTTTTGCTTCACGTTTCGTGTTGCTCTTCTAACCAACGCGCACTGTGGAAGGGGCTTGTGTTCGCTGTACGCAGGAAGGAGCGAGAGCGTGAAAAGGCGAGGGGCGGCGTGCTGACGTGAGGCAGATGGACAGGTAGGATGTTTAGGAAGTTGAACCTGCCCTGTGATGCACGCTGGTGCACGAGGGCACACGCTGTTGCAGACGAGCCGTGCGTAGGGAGCGTGTGTGTTTGTGATGCGCCG
Organism: Boleophthalmus pectinirostris; assembly: GCF_026225935.1. NCBI lineage: Eukaryota > Metazoa > Chordata > Actinopteri > Gobiiformes > Gobiidae > Boleophthalmus > Boleophthalmus pectinirostris. The sequence continues at coordinate 22,631,038 of NW_026571115.1, read as the reverse complement.
TAGAGTCTCTGCGGGCTGCACTGAGACGCCCCACACGCTCTGGCACACCTGTACAAGTTTATTACCAACAGCAGCGGCCGTAATGAAATATGATCGCACTTGTTGAGTGTCAGACCTTGAGTGAGAGACAAGACCGAGTCCAAACGCGAGTCCGAGACGAGACACGGCGATTTACCCACACGACCTTGGCGATCGACTGGTAGATCGAGATCGACGTATTGAGCACCACTGTTTTAAAGGAACGAGGCAATTAGCTGCCTGTCTTGATTAACCAATCAGAGAGACTTATGGTCCATTCACATCAAAAACAAACATGTCTGTTTACACTCTGTGTGTCACATTCTCAGACTAAAACTAACTTGACGTCTCGGCATCAACGCATGGATTAGACCTCTGCAGTTATTCTCTGGGACATTCCTACTCTTTTTCTTTTTCTTCTACGAGAACACTGATATAACAGGACATTGTCATGAAAAACAGATACTTTTCAATATTTGCAGATTATTTAATATTATTTATGACCCATCCTGCTCCTCAACCCCATAAATAGTACTATCAATGGATGCCAAAAAGCTTTTGTTGTGGCAAGGGCTGGCGAGGGCCTTTAACACCACGTGTGGTTTTAATTTGTAGTTTTATTTTGTTTTGTTTTTTTCTGTGTGGGAGGGTCAAGCCGTTAAAATAACTTATCATAATGCTTTTTTGTGTAATAAAAAATCTTTTAAAATAAATTATATAAAAAAGAAAAAAAAAGCATTGTTTTCAGTCTTCATATTCATCCAACTTTAAGCATTGACACACCTCAATGAATTTACATTCATTCATGCGTCACAGGCAAATAACATCTTAGAACAGTTTTCTGTGGTTATGTTTTTCTTACAGTTTGGGGTTTGCTGCTTCCATACCTTGAAAAACAAACAAACAGTGGATTTGTATAAGAAATTGTCACAAAGAATAACTAATGATTATAATCATTTTTATAAGCATAATATAAAAATGAAAAACATTTTTAAAAAAAAAAAGCATAAGCTTTGACACAAGACACTTCACAGATGCCTTTTGAAAGTTTAACAGAAATCAGCTCTATTTTCTACATTGCAGCAGAAACAGTATGCTGCTTATATTTCTAAATATTCAGCATGACACATGTCGCAAATAAAACAACAATTTAAATAAGAAGATTATAGCTGCTTTGAATGAAAACAATCTGGATGTAGAAATGATGGTTTGTCAGTCACAAGCAAATTTATTTGTTGAACACAATTCAAATGAAGACATTTGAGACACAGTTACTCATTTCAACTGGAGACTGTGCAAACGCTTCCATGTTACTGCATAATGCAGAAAACCTTTGTATAAAATAGGAAAAAAACACAAGTACATTTGAAAGTGAAGGAGAATCTGAAATATTTGACATAAAAACATTATCCATTACTACTACAATTCAAGTTGTTGTAAAAGAAACAAAAGAAGTGCATTGTTTTTACAAAACTCAAGATTTATCTGACTCTAAACTGCTGAAGATTTCTTGTAGCAGAAGAAATGTCTTTGTTCCTCACATTCAGTGATATTGTAAAGTTGGTTGGTCATCTTGTCCACCACACCACAGCGCTTACTCTCTGGACAAGAAGTTAAATCATCATACTGGACTTTCTCTCCACCGACCCACACCCAGCGATCTCCCAGGAACCTCAGTCCAGTCCACACCTGCACATCACATAAACCATGTACATGAACTGCACAACACTGTACTGCTGCAGAAGGTCTTACCTGGTTTGTAATCTGGCTCTTCACAAAGTCATGGTCCTCCAAAGTGAGGACAGTGGCCAGGTCATATCTGCGGTTTCCAGAGCTCAGAGACCTGCAGTGGACCAAAGCTGCCTCCCATGTCTTCATTTGTCTTACCAAAAACAGTGAGTCATCAAGGCAGAAGAATGTATGCTTGATAAGGCAGGCAGTGTTCTTCCAGACACTATCCAGTTCCCTCTTGTAGACGCAGTTTCCCCCAATTTCCTCAGAATCAGCTGAAAAACAACAGAAGAAGTGTTCTACAATTCATTTCTAAGTCATTTGATCTCAGCCTTGTGCTGTCTCACATTCATTAGCACAAGAAGCCAGATCTGGGCTCAAAAAAGTAAAGTGGCTGTAATAATGTCAAAGGGGATTGAGCAATTCTTTCAACGTCCCTCTTTGCTGTTGTCTCATTATGTCGTAGGTAAGGTATGATAACTAACTACACAATATAGTAACACTGATTTAGAAAGGCCATGTACCGTACTCATATTTATTTATTTATTTTATAAAATGGTAACGAGCTGTTCCTGCACACACATGCAAAAAAAAAAATATATATATATATGTGTGTGTGTGTGTGTGTATATATATGTATATATACATTTCACCACAACAAAATAGATAAATAATCAATCTTTAGAGATCATGAGGCCACACAAAAAAAACATTCTGTATACAAATGTTACACTTACCACTAAGCAAGTTATATGTGACTGTCTCATCTCCTTTGGACCATTTCCAGTCTGCACTTGTGCTCTCACGGTACATCCCGAGCCAACTCTCCTGATTGATTTGGTTGTTCTCTGCATCACTCTTGATAGTGACCAGGTCAACGTAGTTCCTTCTGCAGTAGGCCTGAGCATCAGACCAGGTTAAAGCCTCTCTAACATGTATGAGTCTTTGTTGTCCTATGACTCTCAGCACCCAGAGCAAAGAGAGGAGAAGCACCATTGTCCCCATGGTAAAGAACTGTACCTGCAAACACATGCAAAACTATAGATCAGTTGCTTCAGTTTGAACCTAAAGAACAGAATAACAAAGTTAAAAAAGTGTGAACTATGAAGTTGCCAAATAGTGAATGTAACAGCACAGATAATACAGTGAGTAATATTTTATCCACATGGCATAATTTTACCACATGAGTACAAACAAACAAATGTTCAAAAATAACAATAAATGATAAATGATGGAATCAATTTAATTTCACCTCATAATTCCATCTTGTCTGATTATTCAGAGTCAGTTATCATTAAAATATTTTTAATATTTTGTCCAAAATGTTTGTGTTGTTTTCAGTTACCTTGGAATTGAAGCTCCTCAAAAAGTGCAGATATGTTCAGTGGACTCTTCATGTTATGCTCTTGACTATAAATGTCTCATTTCCATATGATTATTCGGACAGAGACTGCACCAATCAGAGCTGTGGTCTATGAGAGGAGGCTGGGGCAGCACTGCCCACTCTGGTAATTTGCTGTTTCACCTTCAACACAAATGTGATGTTAGATATGTACTGTTGGATTTATCTTCCCAGCTTAAGCAACCTGGACATGTCTCCCTCTGGTGGTCATTTTGATAAACAGCAGCTCAACAATCAGAACTTCAATTCACAGACTCAAACATGACACAAACTTTATAATTAATGCCAGTAAAAGAGGAGCACAGGTCAATATGATCCCACGCTTAAGAAATCCTTTTAACTTGGTTTAAAGGTCTGAAATGATGTGTAGCAGAATGGCCTAAAGTACTGCTGAATTCTGTGTCTAAGGCCCCATATAAATTTCCTCTTACTTCTGACGCCACGCGCCATCAGGAGCTAGCTGACTACTAACATCAACAAACTGAAAAAGTCACAGACTGTCAGTGTTGGGGAAGTTACTTTAAAAAAGCTGTGTTTTCTCGTTACTTGTTGCTGGAGGTCCCTCCAGGGGGAAGTAAGGAGAAAGCCTGGTCAAAGCCTGATCTCGTCAGATCTCAGAAGCTAAGCAAGGCTGGGACCACTAAGGCCACTGGGAAAATCAGGTGCCACAGGGGGGCGCCTGTCCCTGTGTCCTTAGGCAAGACACTTCACCCACATTGCTGTTCGTCAGTCTGCCCCAGGGCAGCTGTGGCTACAATACTAGTTTATCAGCACAGAGTAAGAAGTGAATGAATAATGTTCTGTAAAGCGTCTTTGAGTGTCCAGAAAAGTGCTATACAAAACCGATGGTTCTTCTTCTTTCTTCTTCTATGTAAATGCTGACATCTCTCATATATGATGAGATGCTTGGGCTGATGCAAAGCACTTGATCAGAAAATACTTACATAGGATATCATACATTGGGAAAATGTCCTAACTGATAGCCGTAGGAAACAGTCATGCATTTTAAACAAGAGCATAGGCCAGCCTTCGGGAAAATGTCTAAAACTGAGGCTGCACGAGCCCTTTGTGCTTCATTCATTTTGTCATGTAGGCTATCTGCGGAGAACACCATCTAGCCTAAATAAATTACCAATCAAGTTCAAGACTTTATTACTCAACTCTCGTAAAGTGGTAAATTTAAAGAGCAGCATGTCATCCATATTATCCATAGAATTTGTCCCCCGCAAATAATGACATCCAGTCCACAAAACCGAGCTATGAATCCAGATTGAGGCGTTCTTTGAAAGTAAAAAGGCAAAAGTAGCTGTGTGTTTACATCTACACAGCGCCTGAGTCGGGGTGAAGCTGCAGATTAGAGATAGTGACTTCATGTGTACTTCAGCACCAATCATTTATGTTTTAAAAATCCTGTATCTGAAGTATTGCACCATATTTCACAAATAATAATAACACAGTTTTGATTTGTATCTAAACTAGAAGTGCAGTGCTCTGATCTTTTGAACACTTAAGAGTCTCAGAGCGAGTGGTTTTACTGTAGACAGGAAACAGCAGACGTGACTGTGCTCACAACTTTAGAGCCTGTGGTCTGCACACATATCCCGTAGCAGTCATTAAGTCTCATAAGATTCTCTTCATGTCTGTGGTGTGCCCTTTTTGCCACACATTTAAAAATATTTTAAGACCGAAATGTCCTATAGTCTGTGGCGGCCTTAAGCGGTTTTTAATTTTACATTTCAAATGTCTTGTCACACTGATGTGTCCGAGTCCAACCAATGCCAAACATAAGTTCAAAAAATTTGGTCGGGTTCTGATGGGTCCCGTTGAACTTCTGTCGGGTTTCCATGCGCTACTACCTACCTATAGATCGATCTGCTGCGTTCAGCACCATGCACAGCAAGAGACGCACTTGGGTAGACTATCGCAGCTCTCAAAAAAAGTAAGGACTAGTGATACCAAAAAGTGTCAGAAAACCGGCATGTCTAAGTAGAGGCATGTCGTAATGAAAGGATGTTGGAATAGGTTGTGGACCCCATTTACACCCCCTAGAGTCTGACGCCTTCTCCAGGACTGCATGTGTGTGAAAAGGTGTATGTTCCCTCATCATGATTTTTGCTCCTTGGACCTTGTTTGTGAATCTCGATGGCCATTCTGATCCAGAGGTGAAGTTTGGTGCATTCAGCATGCATGACATTGGCATTGTTTCAGTCTATGATGTGGTTGTTGAGACAGGTGCACAGCAGACAGACAAAAGGTCAAAGATGAGAGGTCATCAGTGCATGTGACTGACCCATGAGTCACTGAAAACCAGAAAGGTTACACTGTGATCAGCCATAAGTTCCACAACCCTGACAGAGGCATGCCTCAAACTCATGCTGACCTTTGTGGAGACATAAAAGTGGAACAAACCTAAGAGACCATCATACTCCTCCATATCAACCTGGGTGAACTCACTCTGATTGAATCATAAGCCTCAACCCAAGAATCAGAGTAGATGGGGCATGAGTGGTCAAATGTCCTGAGGAGTTGGTAAGTGCACTTCTTTCCAAGCATCTTCGGGAAGTTTTTCCTACTTCACTTTGTGGGGAAGCTGGCCAGTGTGGCCAAAGGAGGAGGCAGACTAAAAACAAACAAAAAAAACACAAAAAAAGACTCCCAATTAAACTGTTCAAACAAACAGAAAATAAGTTACTTAAATTAAATCAAAAGCAACAACACCGTACACCCAACTGCACAGAAGTCTCTCCCCTTTTAAATCAGTGTGTTTAACATAAACTATAAACTACTGAAAATAAACTATAAAACCAAATACACAAAACAATGAAACAGATCTTAAACCAGTTCTTCCCTCCACATGGTCCAGCCCACTACCGCCTCCCAAATCTTAAAAAATTGCCGACATGGGGCACGCCTCCTCTTTTGTCTAGACCATGTGGAGCACAGTGAATATGGATGTAACTGAAATGAATTAACAAATAAAGTATATTTAAACTAAGAAGTGTTGTAATAATTGAACAAATGACCTCAGAATTATATGTCTAATTGTACTGATAGGATATTGAGAAACTAACAAAATGTGTGAAATGAAACAAATTAATGTGAGTTTAAAATGGGACAAAGGCTCACTTTATCACACACTTCACTCTTTTCCTCTTCACTCTCCTTCTCTCTATTCTCCTCCTTTTTTCTCTCCATTTCTTTGTCCTTGAATTTGTTCTCCTGCTCTTCTTTGTCCCCTTAATGATGGTTCTTCTGCTCTCTGTCAGCCTCCTCTTTCTCCTTTTTGTCCTTTTCCTCTTCTTTGCTCTCAGCCTCAAACTTATCAATTTCTTCATCTGACACCATCTGCATACTTGTGCTTGGATATCCTTTGGTTCCTCCATGAGTTGAGCTCTCATCCTCCTTGTCAAAGATCCACTTCTTCAGCTATCTGTACAACAGCCTCCTCTTTGCTTTAGCTTCTACTCATTTTATAACCCAAAATGGATGTTGCGAAAACAACCTGGTCAGTTCGTGGTCTTTCTTTAGACTTCGACACATCAAAAAATATATCCATGAACTTTGTGTCGGCCAATCAGAGGGGATTTAAAATATAATTTTCAACGTGACCAGAGGGTTAAGTCTAAATAGTTTAAACTGCAAATCAGATCAAAGAGCAGAGAATACGACCAAGTATTCTAAAGCTGTCTCTAAATATTTTTCACTTGAATACCTAATTGTATACGGCTCAATAGCATGGTATCTCAATAAAAGAACTGAACTTTACAATGCATTGTTTACAGCTTTCTTCTCCATCTTGAAGCATTGACATACCTCATTGAATTTACATTTATTCATGCGTCACAGGCAAATTACTTTGACTAATGTGTTCCCTATCGTGCAGCTTCATTGTGCTCATTTCAACAGAAACACTATTAAACATTTACATTATACACAATGTCTGTGTAATTACTTCACAGGGTATTACAAAATATCTTAAATCATACATAATTCAATTGGAAAAAAAAAAAAAATATATATATATATATATATATATCTTTGAAATGAAAGCATCAGTTTAGTTTAATCTTGTGCTCGACCAATCCTGGATAAAGCAGTAAGGTTGGCAAAAATGGTGATCGAAGGCACATGAAAGTACATACGTCAAACTCAGACATAACATGCATAATGTCATTATAGACGACCTAACCGTAACAATAGCACAGATTTTTGTAACTCTAGAATAGCAGAAGAAAGTCCTTTCTTCCATACAATTTGCGATACTGTACAACTTTAAGCTTGTGTTGTCCACCACACCACAGCGCTTATTCTCTGGTCAAGTAGTTATATCATCATACTGGACTTTCTCTGCACCGACCCACACCCAGCGATCTCCTACGAACATCTGTCCAGTCCACACCTACACATCACATAAACCATGTACATGAACTGCACAACTCAACACTGTACTGCTGCAGAGGGTCTTACCTGGTTTGTAATCTGGCTCTTCAAAAAGTCATGGTCCTCCATAGTGGGGAGAGTGGCCAGGTCATATCTGCGAGTTTCAGAGCTCAGAGACCTGCAGTGGACCAAAGCCTCCTCCCATGTCTTCATTTGTCTCACCACAAACTGAGTTGTCAAGACAGAAGAACATGTGAGTAAGACCACAGAGACTGCTCTTCCAAGCCCCAATGTCAGTTGCCCTCTTGTAGACAGTCTTCACCAACATCACGACCATCTGAACATGCCAAACAAACAACAGTGTATGAAGCAGTTCATGCACAGTATTTCTGTCCAAATAAAGAAAAATTCCTTATTTAGAAGACCTAATATGCAGAAGTGACTTTTTAGAGTTTTAAACCAATGTTATAATTATTTCTCTTTTTATTTACCAACTCAAAGCTGTATTTAGAATCATTTGTGCATTTCTGAGCAATCATTAGGCTATTCTGCCAGCTCGGATTACACGCTTTGACAAACTTTACAAAGATGAGTGGGTCTGGAACCATATCCTGTCTCCCCCATTTCAGAGGAATTTGGCAGTGTCGCATAGCCATTTTGACACAAACTACTACTATCTACAACTATCTGCAGAAGGGGCTGAAAGCATCTGGGACGTTGTTCTGATGACGTCTATGTGATGATGTCTCCCATTAGGCTCTGCATTGTTCCAGCCAGGAAGAAAGCCATCTTGTTTCTCTTATTAAACAGTTTTAGAGCAATATTATGATTTAAAATGTCCAAAATATAACATAACAGTCAATGAGCATCATATATTATAATGGGATTGGGCAATTAATCAAATGAACTTGTGTTTTTAATAATAGAGATTTTGAGAAATTGTGAAATATGAAACAGGTTTAGTCTTGACAATTGGTAGTGTCAAAAAAAAACAAAAAAACAATCCAATTTAAATAATTAAAATTAGATTACATATTTATGTAAATGAAACTGAAGTACGGAAGCCCTGAGCAGCAAGGAAAAGAGAGGCTCCATTTTGTGTTTTTGGTCCCTTTAGTATTTTGGGGATGACAGATGGGGATGTGGTGTTTTTGGGAAGGTTTTTTTTTTTTTTTTTTTCTTCATGCATCAAGATTTTTTTTTTTTTTTTTTTTTTTGCTCTATATCGGCCAGCCCTACGTGTAGACTGTGTAGGCCAGCCTGAGGTCGACCAAGTTCACACTGCACTCGCTCTCTGGAGCAGATCGAGTGGAGCCGCTCTGACACAATTTGTTCCAAGCTCTCTCTGAGCGGGCTTTTAATGCAAATCAGAATTTGTTTCAACTTTAAATGCAAATGCAAATGGGCAGGCATTTACATTTGGTGATAAATATAGTCACTGCACTAGGGATGGGACAATTCACTTAAGTCACAATTAGATTTGATTTTTGATTTTGGACTCTCAATCTTTGTTTCTCTTCAATTTTCATAATTTTGTTAAATTAACATTATTTGTTACATTAAAACACAAAATATATCATTAAGATTGAGTAAAAATAAAGTTATTGTTTTTTAATGCTCTGAACAATAAGTAACATTTAGTATGAAATTATGAAATGAATGACTTAGTAAAAATTAATGAATAACTTTATGAATTAAATAAAAATAAATAAAAATAAATGGGTCACAAATAGGTTGTTATAACTAAACTAAAAGAGACCCATAACAATTGGCCCCATTTATTTTGCTAATTTGAGTAAATCTCTGCTCCTCCTCACTGTCTCATGTCTGCGTGTTTCTGCCTTGTTCCCCGCAGCGGCCCCTCCACTCCCGCTGATAAAAACGTACTCTCCTCTCCTCTTTGAGCCAATAAATATGTTATAAGACGTAATAATATCTAAACGGGTTATTTACTAAGTGAAACTGAGGAGGTGGCGTTTTACAAAAGATTGCGGTAGCGCGAGTGGCGTGTGATTTATGAGCGCATTTGATTGACGTGCGTAAAGCAAAAAAAAAAAAAGCGGTTTTGGAGGATTTAAAAGTTCATATTTTTGTCTCTCCTGAGTTTATCAACGTAAAATAGAAAGTGACTGAAAGATAAAACTCACCTCGGTAAGAATATAGCAACAGTAAGCCTCTGTAGAGCTGTTTACTTTCTGTATCTAAGAAAGGACCCCAAGCTTGACCTTTTCCTGCCCGTGCCAAAGTCACAACACAGTGCACGTGCAGGGACACGTGGGAATCGAATCGAAACACCAGAATCGAAAAATCGTCCCAACCCTACAAAGTACCAATCAGCAGGCCTGTTGTCTTTATGTTATAGGAAAGCACATTTACACACATGCACATTTTGTTAAGACTATTACTTACAGGGGTTGGTACTTAACCTCAACACCAGAAAATGCAGAAAAAATTAATCGTTGAATGTTGTAATGTGGTTATTGAACGCGTGGCACCTATAATATGGTTAGCTCCTTTGCCCCACGACAAGAAGGTAATTAAGCAAAACATTTAGGCTCAATACATATAAAATGAAGAGCTCTCAGAAGGGTTGATTTGACTGGAAATCCCATTATATTTTACAGGCCAAGGAGCCTAGTTAATTTTGTCACATGACTGGAAAAATGGAGTCAATAAAGAAAAATTCAGGAACAATGGAATTTTAAGAGGTAAGAAAACCACAGATTAGCACAAAACCAATGTTTAAAACAAACAACAATTAACAAAATGAGCTAGCAAATAAACCAAAAGTTTCCAATCAGGAAAGTTGTTATACAATGCAAATAATAAAAAGAGTGTCTATGCCAAGCTCTGTGCCTCAACACGCAGACCAACAATGACCTTAAACCCTAACCCTGAGCCCGCCACTATACTAAACCCTTAAATAACTCTAACTCAGGCATGTCCAAACTATGGCCCATAGGCCAAATGTGGTCCTCAGACATTTTTTTTTTTGGCCCTCAGGCTTCCAGGTGAATTGACCCAAATTACCTTGTATCAATTAAAAACTGACTTTTTACTGTAAGTTTTTTGAAAGTCTACCTTGATAAAGCTAATATTAATATTTAGTGTGTGGTAACCCTAACCCCCTTTAAAAAAAAAAACAAAAAAACAAGATGGCGGGCTTCCAATCTGTAATTTTTTGTTCCTATTGCCACAATGCATCTGGCTATCAAATTGGGTCTGGCGACATCAAAGTTTTTGTCAGATGCCCCATTGGACAGAACACGGTGTCTCCATATCAGTGTCTCCTCAGTTGCACAGGAAGCGCTTTAAAATATTTCCCTTTATTGGCGAAAAGGAGACAGAAAAATAGTGTAAAAATGACCCAATGGAGAAATTCAGTTTTAAGTATGAATAGGACGTACATGTGTTATACAACTATAACCCAATGATACACTTGCAGACTTATGTCATTTCAACTACTTTTGCTGCAGCAAGACATTTGTTGTTCATGGGTTTCCTGTTATGTGCAGCTATTATAATATATAATATCATAACTATATAATACTATTTTAAAAATCTTGCAGTTTAGTTTGAATCCTTAATGGGCAATATCAAGTGTCACATGCAAAATAAAATGTCAATCTCTCTCTCCAGGGATGTGATTGGCCAAGAACAAAAAAGTAGGAAAATATATAGAGCCATAGTGTGCAACCAGTGTGCAGCCATTACACACAAAGACCTCATTTTGACACTTTTAATGAAAAGTGTTAATATGCAAACATTTAGTGGCAACTCAGAAATGTCATCATTGGAAAACAATTAATTAGAGGGGAAAAAACCTCAAATATGTGCTGACATTTAAGAAACAAAATCAAAAAAACAAAGAACAGTGTGCAAAAAACAGAGAAAGAGAATGAAAGAGATAAAAGAGAGAGAAAGAGAGAGAGAGAAAGAAAGATATATAGAGAGAAAGAGAGAGAGAGATGAAAGAGAGAGATGAAAGAGAGAGATATAGAAAGAGAGAGAGAAGGAGAGATAGAAGGAGAGAAAGAGATGAAAGGGAGATGAGAGAGAGAGAGAGAGAGGGGAGAAGAGAGAAGAGAGAGAAAGAGAATGAAAGAGATAAGAGAGAGAAAGACAGAGGAGAGAGAGAAAGTTAGAGAGAGAGAGAAAGATAAATAGAGAGAAAGATAGAGAGAGAGATGAAAGAGAGAAAAAGAGAGAGGAGAGAGATGGAAGAGAGAGAGATCAAGAGAGAGAGAGTGATGTTGCTGTGTTGGAGAAAACTGCACTTGCTGTGACTAAATACAGTCTATTTCTGAGCCAGTTTAAGACATAATAAAGGAAATTATAATACAGTTATGACAATCCTTACAGTTTTTAATCACTCTACACAAACTGCAGTACACATGGACTTGGTTTTGCACCAGTTCACTGACAGTGTTTACAGATTCTTGAGCGCCGTGTACCACCTAAAATCGGTTCGAGGTCAGTAAACACAACCAGAATTTATTGTTTGTTCTGTGTTTGAATATTGTGAATCCGGAGGTCTGGTTCCTGTATTCCTTCTCCAGCAGATGGCGCCACTGCTCTGGGCAACGCGGGGCACAAGCTTTTCTCAGTAAAACTCAGTCAAAAAAGTAAAAAAAAAAAAAAATTCTAAAGTATAACACAGCTGTCAGATTTCCCCACATTTCATAATTTTGAGATGTTTTTTTTTCCTTTCTAAATTCTATACACATTACACATTTTATTCAACATTACAATATTTACAGATTTATAGAACAGTTTACAGATGTACTTTTTATTCTAGCAGCAGGAGGCATTTTGGCCATGACTGACTAAATCAAACCTATACAAAATAACTTATTAAAGCTGCAAAATAAAAGACTTAAGATTTAAGTTGGTACAGTCAAGATATTAAAGTGCATATGGCATATTAGCAATTATATTTATTAAGATTTCTACTCATTTTATTTCCTGGTTGAACACCGACAGATAGAGCCAATTTCATAACTTTTACCTAGCAACCATATTGTGGAAAAGGGATCAAGACTTGCCTAAATTACACAATAGTTCAATTATCACTGTATTTGAAAGTTTAACATAGATGTGTTCCTTTTTAGAACCACTACATCCTTGATTTTTGTGCTTTTCTTTTCAACGTTTGTCCAGAAACTAACACAAAACTGATGTAAAACTATGATAAATATTCACCACAAGTGCCATCCTACCAAACCAAGTAAAAAGTATTTAAAAAACTGCCATACACACTTTAAGATCAGGCTAAAAGAGGCAGGTTTTGCGCCGAAGCAACCCTCTCCATTTATCCAGGCTGGGGACTGGCACAGAGGGACACACACCTTTGGACCTGTAAAGACTAGTTTAAAAATTAAGAAATACAGCTTAGATCTGCAATGAGAAGAGTCAGAAGAGTTAGAGTTAGAACTGTCATTTCACAAGACAAGACCGAAACAATTTTACAACATACACAATGGCAAAATTAATATGAGATTTAACCTTTAACCCTGTAAAGTTTAAACAGAAATGTCAACGTATTTCAAAGTGGTTAAAATTAACAGACCCTGTGCAAACCTGTGGAAGAGTCTGATTAGGACAACTAGCATTTCAGTTTAGTGGCAGGGTTAGGACCAGAGCCATCAGACTCTATAAACCAGTCCAAATCTGGCCCACGTTTAGACCAGTTCAGACCAAACCAAATACAAAACACATCTTTAAACAATCCAAGACTCAGATCAGTTTTCAGACCTTTTCAACTCCAAATGAAACTGTTGAAGGGTTAGTTTGCAATAAGTTATTTCAGTTTCACCCAACAGTAACATGTTTTACCAGCCTGTTTAAATCTGGCCCATATTTAGACCAGTCGAGACACACACCAAAAACACACAAGGGCCTAAACCAAAATGCAACCTGTGGAAATGATGGTGTAAACATTTAATCTGGCCCACTCTACATTTAGACCCGATAAGACCAAGAGAAACCAGCAGTCTCCATAAAGGTGAGTCAACATTTAAATATGCCCATTTTTGGACCAGTTTAGGCCCAAAACCTGTAACATAAAATCCTCAGCATATTCAGACCTTTTTGAGATGACAATTCACACAGAAATGTCACCTACCTGAGTTAAAGTCTGCATGAACAGACCAATGAATCCAGTGAAGCCTGCAGCAGGGAAAGATCCCTGTAAGATTATGTGGGTCACAAACCCAAGGTCAAAGGGTCAGAAATATTACATTCAGACCACAAAAAAAGTGACAGAACACAAGGGCCCCAACCCTTGGACCAAAACTCAAGTCAAGATGAGTGGCTGAGCACTCACTCACAGCAAGAAGGTTCCTTTGTGTGCAGAATCTGCACAGGTGTAGGAGTCTCCATAAAAGTGTGTGTAGAATATGAGACATTTGGACCAGTCTATGCCCAAATCTGAGCCATTAAAATCCTCAGCATTCATATCTTGTTTAGAAGAATAGATGTTTTACGATTTGAGGGTTACATCATGACCATTGCACAATTGGATGCATTTGTGTAGGGTTTTAAATTTCCAGGACAAATGAGAGATTTTTATTTTCCAAGTAGGTTTTCATCCCATTTGAAACCTTTGATGACACATTTCCACTTTTTGTTTTGCACTTATTTAAATTTGCATGTTTGAGTGATTGTGCAAGTATTTTATGGCAGGTCCTGTACCATCCTTATATCATTCATATTTGGAAAGTGATAATTTAATTCGCACAAATGTACCATTCATTTCATATAATTCTGAGTCATTGTGTTCCACTTCATTGACCCAAGCTTGGTGTCCATGTTTAAACCTTTTCATTGCAATTTGTTACGTTTGAAAAACACATTTTCCCCCTTTGTGATAAATGACATTTTCACAACATCAAAATACCGAGAGATTTTATTTGAGACACATTTGGCTTTTATTTCATGAGTTTCGTTTGTGGCACAATTTCAAAACCTGTAGCACAAAACCTTTTGCATTTGTTTTCAGAAAAGGCCTTTCTGTAAGTTTCCTTTTACCAGACAGTTTCAGGACACAAGGCCGCACCTTCATGTTTCCTTTTATGATCCACCTTTTTCAGAGAGCCATCAATTAAAACACATCCACACAGTAAAATAGATTTCCTTTCAATCAAAGCATCTTTATCATTTGAAACTCATCACACAGACTTTTAAGCCTTTACGGGACACAGGCTGTCTTATGATCATAGGATCCATGTTTGGATGCAGCACCTTCATTTTCAGTGAAAAATACCTAAGCTGTCAGTTAAACATAAGGCTACTGCAGCAGTTCTTTAATCGTGCAAATAGAAAATACTTAAATGCTGCTTGTCAGCCTAAATGATCTGCACATAAGAGAGTCTCAGATAGACTTGAGATGATTTTGGCCAACATGATATTTGATATATTTTGAGAGAACAAACTATGTAATGTGAACTAAGGCAACAGCGGCAACAGTTTATTGTACAATATATATTGTTTAAAACAGCAACCGTAGAGTTTTGAGTCCTCACAGAGGACACTGAGCACGGACCATCTTCAGCCTGAAACAACAGAAAGAAAAAGTTATTTCACATCAGACTGAGCAGAGAAGTGTGCACTAACCCTTAAAGATTAGAGACATGAACCATCTATGCATGTGCATTTACAGTTTTAAGTATGTACTTTTAGTTACAATTACCATCTCTCCATACATTTACATTAAAGTAACATCACACTCAAAGTTCAGTTTTCATAGGTGAAGAGTGTAAATGTGTATTGTTATAAAGCACAGGCTGTGTAGTGTGGTTGGATAAACAATACATTAAAAAATGGACCTTGAAACTAGTACAAGCGCATTCAACATTCATTTCTTCCTGCCCCAATCAGAGAGTGGAAAATTCAGCATATTAAAGTAGACATTGTGTTTTTTCTGGTATTTAGCTGCATTATGTCTGCAATGTAAACCACAGTATTGATCTAAAACAGCTTCATAACAGAAAGCGGTCCGTTGTCAGTGTAGTGGTATTTCATTATACAGTCCCTGACAAAAGTCTTGTCGCTTATCCATTTTGTAGAAACAAAAGCTTATAACTTGACTTTAAATTAATCGATTGGTTTTAGAAATGTCTCATATGAAAGCTAAAACCCTCCCAAATTATGCTCAATATACTAAAAAAAATGTGCTTCACTGAAAAAAGATTGATCATTTAATGAACACAGAAAGGTCAGATTTTTGGCAAGACAAAAGTCTTGTGGCCTTGTCATATGATGCACCCAATCCTAGATTACAGCC